>NW_021187997.1:45673-139567 GCF_002162155.2 Triticum dicoccoides
TTTTTTTTTCGAAACCTACTCCGGCAAGGAAACACGAATCAGAATCTAGATGGATCCCGAAAACAAACCTAATAAGCAAAGAACTCGGATTGGTGGTGGATATATGGTGGTGGTATATGGCAGCGGTGGTGGTAGCGGTGGTAGTATATGGATATGGATCGGTGGTGGTATATGGACACGGATTGGTGGTGGTATATGGATACGGATTCCGTGCGGTGGTGGTAGATGGCAGGGGCGATGATGATGGTGCGGCGGCGGCGTGACAACTTATGACCAGAACTCGAAACTCTAAAAGACTAGACTCTAAGACCAGCAACTAGACCCGACGATGCAACCGCAAATTCAACAAAGCAAAACCCTAAAAAGATTATGCAAGGCTCAGATTGGTTCGGATATGATGAACCAACCCTAAATTTTTTTTTGTGGCTTTTTCGTGGACTATAGGTATGAAGAGCAGACTCGATCTAAACTACTAAAAAACTGTAAAATCTCACCGAGCAACCTGGAAATCTGATACCACTTGATAGAGGCAAAGGTGTCCCGTCTATCGATGAGATGGTGGATTTCGCTTTGGTGGAAGTCGACTTTGACGATCCGACTACGAACGTGCGAGGACGTCGCGCCTTAGCAATCGCTAAACCAACTCCGAGAGGTTATTGACCACGCCGGAGCACGATCAACCTGACCACGAGGGTCTGTTTCCTGCGAGCAAACGAAGAACAAGCAAGAAACTAAGATTGCAATCTGGATATTGCGAATATAAGATGAAAGCTTTATTGATCAAGGTGGGGTTCTGTGACGCCTTTGTCTGGTCATTGAACACAAACGAAGTACGCGAAGTTGCAGCTATGGCGAACTTTTAATCTAAACAAAACCCAAAGTCTAAACGATGCCCTAAGGGCTGTATATATGGAGGAAGAGGGGGGAATTTCGTGGCCCTTGGTGGAGGAGTCCGAAATCAACCCTATCTCTTGTTTCCCCACACATACGGACTCTAAAAATAGCCTATACTTATGTATTTCGAAATTACATGGGCCTGGCCCAATAATAAGGTGACGCAGCACCTAAAATAGCCTCGGGACGAAATTTATGAAGTGGCATCTTGTATATTTCGTCCAAGGCTTCATGCACCCATTATGGTGGCTTCAAAGTCCTGAAATCATCACTTGTAACTCCGTTCTTGTTCCCCTTGCGCATGCCATCATCTCCATGCTTGTTCTTGCTCCAATGTTCATCCTTCTCCAAGCTAGGCCCTTCATTTGTAAGCAAAACAAATGTATCCAATTGATAGAGGCGGAGGTGTCCCGTCTTTCGATGAGATGGTGGATTTCGCTTTGGTGGAAGTCGACTTTGACGATCCGACTACGAACGTGCGAGGACGTCGCGCCTTAGCAATCGCTAAACCAACTCCGAGAGGTTATTGACCACGCCGGAGCACGATCAACCTGACCACGAGGGTCTGTTTCCTGCGAGCAAACGAAGAACAAGCAAGAAACTAAGATTGCAATCTGGATATTGCGAATATAAGATGAAAGCTTTATTGATCAAGGTGGGGTTCTGTGACGCCTTTGTCTGGTCGTTGAACACAAACGAAGTACGCGAAGTTGCAGCTATGGCGAACTTTTAATCTAAACAAAACCCAAAGTCTAAACGATGCCCTAAGGGCTGTATATATGGAGGAAGAGGGGGGAATTTCGTGGCCCTTGGTGGAGGAGTCCGAAATCAACCCTATCTCTTGTTTCCCCACACATACGGACTCTAAAAATAGCCTATACTTATGTATTTCGAACTTACATGGGCCTGGCCCAATAATAAGGTGACGCAGCACCTAAAATAGCCTCGGGACGAAATTTATGAAGTGGCATCTTGTATATTTCGTCCAAGGCTTCATGCACCCATTATGGTGGCTTCAAAGTCCTGAAATCATCACTTGTAACTCCGTTCTTGTTCCCCTTGCGCATGCCATCATCTCCATGCTTGTTCTTGCTCCAATGTTCATCCTTCTCCAAGCTAGGCCCTTCATTTGTAAGCAAAACAAATGTATCCAATTTAGGCAGCATCATATTCTCATGAACATTAGAATCATTACCAAGAAACGAAAGTACCTGGTAATTTAGTTGGCGTGCACGAGCTCTAGTAATTGGTCCAGTATGTATAGCAGCAGGGGCTGTGGGTGTAACAATTGTATTGATGTCCTCATCAACAATCCTCAGATCACGGATCAATCCGCATCATTGCTACTAACATCTTTCAACACAGTTTTCTCTAGGAACATATAAAATAAACATATGAAAGCAACAACGCGAGCTATTGATCTACAACATAATTTGCAAAATACTACCAGGACTAAGTTCATGATAAATTTAAGTTCAATTAATCATATTACTTAAGAACTCCCACTTAGATAGACATCTCTCTAATCATCTAAGTGATCACGTGATCCAAATCAACTAAACCATAACCGATCATCACGTGAAATGGAGTAGTTTTCAATGGTGAACATCACTATGTTGATCATATCTACTATATAATTCACGCTCGACCTTTCGGTCTCAGTGTTCCGAGGCCATATTTGCATATGCGAGGCTCGTCAAGTTTAACCTGAGTATTCTGCGTGTGCAAAACTGGATTGCACCCGTTGTAGATGGACGTAGAGCTTATCACACCTGATCATCATGTCGTGTCTGGGCACAACGAACTTTGGCAACGATGCATACTCAGGGAGAACACTTTTATCTTGAAATTTAGTGAGAGATCGTCTTATAATGCTACCGTCAATCAAAGCAAGATAAGATGCATAAAAGATAAACATCACATGCAATCAATATAAGTGATATGATATGGCCATCATCATCTTGTGCTTGTGATCTCCATCTCCGAAGCACCGTCATGATCACCATCGTCACCGGCGCGACACCTTGATCTCCATCGTAGCATCGTTGTTGTCTCGCCAACTATTGCTTCTACGACTATCACTACCGCTTAGTGATAAAGTAAAGCAATTACAGGGTGATTGCATTGCATACAATAAAGCGACAACCATATGGCTCCTGCCAGTTGCCGATAACTCGGTTACAAAACATGATCATCTCATACAATAAAATATAGCATCATGCCTTGACCATATCACATCACAACATGCCCTGCAAAAACAAGTCAGACGTCCTCTACTTTCTTGTTGCAAGTTTTATGTGGCTGCTACAAGCTGAGCAAGAAACGTTCTTACCTACGCATCAAAACCACAACGATAGTTCGTCAAGTTAGTGCTGTTTTAACCTTCTCAAGGACCGAGCGTAGCCATACTCGGTTCAACTGAAGTTGGAGAAACTTACACCCGCCAACCACCTGTGTGCAAAGCATGTCGATAGAACCAGTCTCGCGTAAGCGTACGCGTAATGTCGGTCCGGGCCGCTTCATCCAACAATACCGCCGAACCAAAGTATGACATGTTGGTAAGCAGTATGACTTGTATCGCCCACAACTCACTTGTGTTCTACTCGTGCATATAACATCTACGCATAAAACCTGGCTCAGATGCCACCGTTGGGGAACATAGTAATTTCAAAAATTTCATACGCACACACAAGATCATGGTGATGCATAGCAACGAGAGGGGAGAGTGTTGTCCATGTACCCTCGTAGACCGAAAGCGGAAGCGTTAGCACAACGCGGTTGATGTAGTCGTACGTCTTCACGGTCCGACCGATCAAGCACCGAAAGCACGGCACCTCCGAGTTCTTGCACACGTTCAGCTCGATGACGTCCCTCAAACTCCGATCCAGCCGAGCTTCGAGGGAGAGGTCCGTCAGCACGATAGCGTGGTGACGATTATGATGTTCTACCGACGCAGGGCTTCGCCTAAGCACCGCTACGATATTATCAAGGAGAACTATGGTGGAGGGGGGCACCACACACGGCTAAGAGATCAATGATCAATTGTTGTGTATATGGGGTGCCCCCTTGCCCCCGTATATAAAGGAGCAAGGGGGGAGGCGGCTGGCCTAGGAGGAGGGCGCGCCAAGGGGGAAGTCCTACTCCCACCGGGAGTAGGACTCCTCCTTCCCTTGTTGGAGTAGGAGAGAAGGAAAGAGGGGGAGAGGAAAAAGGAAAAGGGGGTTGTACCCCTTATCCAATTCGGACCAGAGGGGGGCGCGCGCCTCCTTCCTTTTGGCCTCTCTCTTCTTTTCCCGTATGGCCCAATAAGGCCCATATACTCCCCGGCGAAGTCCCGAAACTCTCCGGTACTCCTATAAATACCCGAATCACTCGGAACCTTTCCGATGTTCGAATATAGTCGTCCAATATATCGATCTTTATGTCTCGACCATTTTGAGACTCCTCGTCACGTCCCTGATCTCATCCGAGACTCTGAACTACCTTCGGTACATCAAAACACATAAACTCATAATATAACCGTCATCGAACTTTAAGCGTGCGACCCTACGGGTTCGAGAACTATGTAGACATGACCGAGACATGTCTCCGGTCAATAACCAATAGCGGAACCTGGATGCTCATATTGGCTCTCACATATTGTACGTAGATCTTTATCGGTCAAACCGCACAACAGCATACGTTGTTCCCTTTGTCATCGGTATGTTAATTTCCCAAGATTCGATCGTCGGTATCTCAATACCTAGTTCAATCTCGTTAGCGGCAAGTCTCTTTACTCGTTCTGTAATACATCATCCTGTAACTGATAGAGGCGAGGTGTCCCGTCTTTCGATGAGATGGTGGATTTCGCTTTGGTGGAAGTCGACTTTGACGATCCGACTACGAACGTGCGAGGACGTCGCGCCTTAGCAATCGCTAAACCAACTCCGAGAGGTTATTGACCACGCCGGAGCACGATCAACCTGACCACGAGGGTCTGTTTCCTGCGACCAAACGAAGAACAAGCAAGAAACTAAGATTGCAATCTGGATATTGCGAATATAAGATGAAAGCTTTATTGATCAAGGTGGGGTTCTGTGACGCCTTTGTCTGGTCGTTGAACACAAACGAAGTACGCGAAGTTGCAGCTATGGCGAACTTTTAATCTAAACAAAACCCAAAGTCTAAACGATGCCCTAAGGGCTGTATATATGGATGAAGAGGGGGGGAATTTCGTGGCCCTTGGTGGAGGGGTCCGAAATCAACCCTATCTCTTGTTTCCCCACACATACGGACTCTAAAAATAGCCTATACTTATGTATTTCGAAATTACATGGGCCTGGCCCAATAATAAGGTGACGCAGCACCTAAAATAGCCTCGGGACGAAATTTATGAAGTGGCATCTTGTATATTTCGTCCAAGGCTACATGCACCCATTATGGTGGCTTCAAAGTCCTGAAATCATCACTTGTAACTCCGTTCTTGTTCCCCTTGCGCATGCCATCATCTCCATGCTTGTTCTTGCTCCAATGTTCATCCTTCTCCAAGCTAGGCCCTTCATTTGTAAGCAAAACAAATGTATCCAATTTAGGCAGCATCATATTCTCATGAACATTAGAATCATTACCAAGAAACGAAAGTACCTGGTAATTTAGTTGGCGTGCACGAGCTCTAGTAATTGGTCCAGTATGTATAGCAGCAGGGGCTGTGGGTGTAACAATTGTATTGATGTCCTCATCATCCTCCCCTTCTTGAAATGAAGTCGTCCTCGACAGAAGTTCATCTTCCTCACCCAAATAAGGCTTCAAATCTGCAATATTAAAAGTGGGACTAACCCCAAAATCTGCAGGCAGCTCAAGTTTATATGCATTATCATTTATTTTCTCTAACACCTTAAAGGGACCATCAGCACATGGCATTAACTTTGATTTGCACAAATCAGGAAATCTATCCTTACGCAAATGTAACCAAACAAGATCTCCAAGTGCAAACACAACATGTTTTCTACCCTTATCTCCAACAAGTTTATATTTAGCATTCATGCGCTCAATGTTTTCCTTAGTTAACTCATGCATTTTTAAAATCAATTCAGCACGTTGTTTAGCATCAAAATTAACCTTCTCCGAAGATGGAAGAGGCAACAAATCAATAGGTGCACGAGGTAGGAAACCATACACAACTTCAAAAGGGCACATCTTAGTAGTAGAATGCAATGAACGATTATAAGCAAAATCAATATGAGGCAAGCATTCCTCCCACATTTTCTTATTATTCTTCAAAACAGCCCTAAGCATAGTAGACAACGTTCTATTGACTACTTCAGTTTGTCCATCAGTTTGGGGGTGACAAGTAGTACTAAAAAGCAGTTTAGTCCCCAACTTAGCCCATAAACATCTCCAAAAGTGGCTAAGAAATTTAGTATCACGATCTGAAACAATAGTATTTGGCACACCATGCAAGCGAATAATTTCACGAAAGAACAAATCAGCAACATTAACAGCATCATCGCTTTTATGACATGGTATAAAGTGTGCCATTTTCGAGAATCTATCCACGACAACAAATATGCTATCCCTCCCCTTCTTTGTTCGAGGTAAACCTAAAACAAAGTCCATTGATATATCCTCCCAAGGAACACTAGGTACAGGCAAAGGCATATATAAACCATGAGGATTGAGGCGTGACTTAGCTTTTTGACATGTAGTGCAGCGAGCAATAAAACGCTCAACATCCCGTCTCATCTTTGGCCAAAAGAAATGTGTAGCAAGTACGTCCTCCGTCTTCTTCACGCCAAAGTGTCCCATTAATCCTCCTCCATGCGCCTCCTGCAACAACAAAAGACGAACGGAGCTAGCTAGAATGCATAGCTTGTTAGCACGAAACACAAATCCATCGTTAACAACAAACTTGTTCCACATTCTTCCTTCTTTACAATTATGCATTACATCTTTAAAATCAGCATCATGCACATATTGATCTTTGATGGTCTCCAAACCAAATATTTTGAAGTCAAGTTGTGAAAGCATAGTATAGCGACGAGACAAAGCATCAGCAATAACATTTTCTTTTCCCTTCTTGTGTTTAATGACATAAGGGAAAGTCTCAATGAATTCAACCCATTTAGCATGTCTACGATTCAATTTAGCTTGACTTTTAATATGTTTCAATGATTCATGATCAGAATGTATAACAAATTCTTTGGGCCATAAATAATGTTGCCATGTTTCTAAAGTCCGAACAAGAGCATATAATTCTTTATCATAAGTAGAATAATTCAGACTAGGCCCACTCAATTTTTTAGAAAAGTATGCAACAGGTTTGCCATCTTGTAATAACACACCTCCTAATCCAATTCCGCTAGCATCACATTCAAGCTCAAAAGTCTTATTAAAATCAGGAAGTTGGAGTAAAGGAGCATGTGTCAACTTATCTTTCAATACTGTGAAGGCTTCTTCCTGTGCGGTACCCCAAAGAAAAGGCACATCTTTCTTTGTAAGCTCATTGAGAGGTGCAGCAATGGTGCTGAAATCTCTCACAAAACGCCTATAGAATCCAGCGAGGCCAAGAAAACTCCTCACTTGTGTGACCGTTTTGGGCTGCGGCCAACTCTCAATAGCTTCAATCTTGGCTTTATCAACTTCAATTCCCTGTGGAGTAACAACATAGCCAAGAAAAGATACTCGGTCGGTGCAAAAGGTGCACTTCCCAAGGTTACCAAACAAACGTGCATCACGTAGAGCAATAAAAACAGCACGTAAATGTTCCAAATGTTCCTCCAAAGATCTGCTATAAATCAATATGTCATCAAAGTAAACTACCACAAATCGTCCAATGAAAGCACGTAAAACTTCGTTCATTAATCTCATGAAAGTACTAGGTGCATTAGTTAACCCAAAAGGCATGACTAACCACTCATATTGATAGAGGCGGGGGTGTCCCGATCTTTCGATGAGATGATAACTATCGATTTGGTGGAGACGACTTGGACGATCCGACTACAAACGTGCACGGCGTTGCGCCTTAGCAATCGCTAAACCAATCTCCTGAGGTTACTGACGATGCCGAAAGCACGGTCAGCCTGACCATGAAGGTCTATTCCTGCAAGCAATCGAAGAACGAGCAAGAATATGATAAAGCAATCTGAATATTGCAAATATATATGAGGTATTGATAATGGTGGGGATCCGGAAGCGGTCTTGGTCTGGTCGTTGGACACAAACGAAGTACACGAAGTTGCAATGGCTAACTTTTAACTAAACAAATCCCAAGGAAAAGCTACTAGATGGATCTACTTATATAGGAGCAAGGGGTGGCGGCCAAGGAGGTGGGAGGACGTCCCAAGGCAGCCTAAAACTAAATCTAGGTCGTACAAGGCCAATGGGCCCAAGTGGAGGTGATGTAACACCTTTGGACTTGTAGTTTGACTCGGATTCTGCTGCAGCATCAGATTGTTTCGTCCACAACTCAACGCTCCGGACGAATTTGAAGGTGATTCCAATTGGGTTGGAAAGTGCACGAAATCTAGTTTCCAACAAAAAAAGAATGACCCAATTCGGAGTCCGTATGAAAAACTTGTGTGCGTTTTGAGTCAGGTATGTCTGTGCAGTCCGAATCTGAATCCAGAACGTGAGAGACTTGGACTCTATCTTCTCTTGGGCCAAAAGTGACGTGAGAGAACTTTTTGGACAGCAAATAAACATCTCTTTCTTCCTTATCTTCATATGTGGATTGTACAAATGTCCCATACACCTGCAATTAGACAAAACACAAAAGTGTGTGAAGTATTTTTGTTCTGGATAACATAAATAGATTATTGAATAGTTTGCACTAGAAATCACCTGACAAATATGCATATATGCAATATTTTTGGTCATATCCAAGGTAGTCATGTCCTCATCAAATCCAGAGGAGACGAAGGAGATTATGCGTCAAGTACAAGAGCTTCTCGACAAAGGTTATATACGTGAATCCCTTAGTCCTTGTGCTGTTCCTATTATTCTAGTGCCGAAAAAGGATGGTACATCACGTATGTGTGTTGATTGTAGAGGCATTAATAATATTACTATTCGTTATCGTCATCCTATTCCTAGGCTAGATGATATGCTTGATGAATTGAGTGGCTCTACAATATTCTCCAAAGTTGATTTGCGTAGTGGCTACCATCAAATTCGTATGAAATTGGGAGATGAATGGAAAACAGCATTTAAAACTAAGTTTGGATTATATGAGTGGTTAGTCATGCCTTTTGGGTTAACTAATGCACCTAGTACTTTCATGAGATTAATGAACGAAGTTTTACGTGCTTTCATTGGACGATTTGTGGTAGTTTACTTTGATGACATATTGATTTATAGCAAATCTTTGGAGGAACATTTGGAACATTTACGTGCTGTTTTTATTGCTCTACGTGATGCACGTTTGTTTGGTAACCTTGGGAAGTGCACCTTTTGCACCGACCGAGTATCTTTTCTTGGCTATGTTGTTACTCCACAGGGAATTGAAGTTGATAAAGCCAAGATTGAAGCTATTGAGAGTTGGCCGCAGCCCAAAACGGTCACACAAGTGAGGAGTTTTCTTGGCCTCGCTGGATTCTATAGGCGTTTTGTGAGAGATTTCAGCACCATTGCTGCACCTCTCAATGAGCTTACAAAGAAAGATGTGCCTTTTCTTTGGGGTACCGCACAGGAAGAAGCCTTCACAGTATTGAAAGATAAGTTGACACATGCTCCTTTACTCCAACTTCCTGATTTTAATAAGACTTTTGAGCTTGAATGTGATGCTAGCGGAATTGGATTAGGAGGTGTGTTATTACAAGATGGCAAACCTGTTGCATACTTTTCTAAAAAATTGAGTGGGCCTAGTCTGAATTATTCTACTTATGATAAAGAATTATATGCTCTTGTTCGGACTTTAGAAACATGGCAACATTATTTATGGCCCAAAGAATTTGTTATACATTCTGATCATGAATCATTGAAACATATTAAAAGTCAAGCTAAATTGAATCGTAGACATGCTAAATGGGTTGAATTCATTGAGACTTTCCCTTATGTCATTAAACACAAGAAGGGAAAAGAAAATGTTATTGCTGATGCTTTGTCTCGTCGCTATACTATGCTTTCACAACTTGACTTCAAAATATTTGGTTTGGAGACCATCAAAGATCAATATGTGCATGATGCTGATTTTAAAGATGTAATGCATAATTGTAAAGAAGGAAGAATGTGGAACAAGTTTGTTGTTAACGATGGATTTGTGTTTCGTGCTAACAAGCTATGCATTCTAGCTAGCTCCGTTCGTCTTTTGTTGTTGCAGGAGGCGCATGGAGGAGGATTAATGGGACACTTTGGCGTGAAGAAGACGGAGGACGTACTTGCTACACATTTCTTTTGGCCAAAGATGAGACGGGATGTTGAGCGTTTTATTGCTCGCTGCACTACATGTCAAAAAGCTAAGTCACGCCTCAATCCTCATGGTTTATATATGCCTTTGCCTGTACCTAGTGTTCCTTGGGAGGATATATCAATGGACTTTGTTTTAGGTTTACCTCGAACAAAGAAGGGGAGGGATAGCATATTTGTTGTCGTGGATAGATTCTCGAAAATGGCACACTTTATACCATGTCATAAAAGCGATGATGCTGTTAATGTTGCTGATTTGTTCTTTCGTGAAATTATTCGCTTGCATGGTGTGCCAAATACTATTGTTTCAGATCGTGATACTAAATTTCTTAGCCACTTTTGGAGATGTTTATGGGCTAAGTTGGGGACTAAACTGCTTTTTAGTACTACTTGTCACCCCCAAACTGATGGACAAACTGAAGTAGTCAATAGAACGTTGTCTACTATGCTTAGGGCTGTTTTGAAGAATAATAAGAAAATGTGGGAGGAATGCTTGCCTCATATTGAATTTGCTTATAATCGTTCATTGCATTCTACTACTAAGATGTGCCCTTTTGAAGTTGTGTATGGTTTCCTACCTCGTGCACCTATTGATTTGTTGCCTCTTCCATCTTCGGAGAAGGTTAATTTTGATGCTAAACAAAGTGCTGAATTGATTTTAAAAATGCATGAGTTAACTAAGGAAAACATTGAGCGTATGAATGCTAAATATAAACTTGCTGGAGATAAGGGTAGAAAACATGTTGTGTTTGCACCTGGAGATCTTGTTTGGTTACATTTGCGTAAGGATAGATTTCCTGATTTGCGCAAATCAAAGCTAATGCCCCGTGCTGATGGTCCCTTTAAGGTGTTAGAGAAAATAAATGATAATGCATATAAACTTGAGCTGCCTGCAGATTTTGGGGTTAGTCCCACTTTTAACATTGCAGATTTGAAGCCTTATTTGGGTGAGGAAGATGAACTTCCGTCGAGGATGACTTCATTTCAAGAAGGGGAGGATGATGAGGACATCAATACAATTGTTACACCCACAGCCCCTGCTGCTATACATACTGGACCAATTACTAGAGCTCGTGCACGCCAACTAAATTACCAGGTACTTTCGTTTCTTGGTAATGATTCTAATGTTCATGAGAATATGATGCTGCCTAAATTGGATACATTTGTTTTGCTTACAAATGAAGGGCCTAGCTTGGAGAAGGATGAACATTGGAGCAAGAACAAGCATGGAGATGATGGCATGCGCAAGGGAAACAAGAACGTAGTTACAAGTGATGATTTCAGGACTTTGAAGCCACCATAATGGGTGCATGAAGCCTTGGACGAAATATACAAGATGCCACTTCATAAATTTCGTCCCGAGGTTATTTTAGGTGCTGCGTCACCTTATTATTGGGCCAGGCCCATGTAATTTCGAAATACATAAGTATAGGCTATTTTTAGAGTCCGTATGTGTGGGGAAACAAGAGATAGGGTTGATTTCGGACCCCTCCACCAAGGGCCACGAAATTCCCCCCCTCTTCCTCCATATATACAGCCCTTAGGACATCGTTTAGATTTTGGGTTTTGTTTAGATTAAAAGTTCGCCATAACTGCAACTTCGCGCACTTCGTTTGTGTTCAACGACCAGACAAAGGCGTCACAGAACCCCACCTTGATCAATAAAGCTTTCATCTTATATTCGCAATATCCAGATTGCAATCTTAGTTTCTTGCTTGTTCTTCGTTTGCTCGCAGGAAACAGACCCTCGTGGTCAGGTTGATCGTGCTCCGGCGTGGTCAATAACCTCTCGGAGTTGGTTTAGCGATTGCTAAGGCGCGACGTCCTCGCACGTTCGTAGTCGGATCGTCAAAGTCGACTTCCACCAAAGCGATATCCATCATCTCATCGAAAGACAGGACACCTCCGCCTCTATCAGTTGTTGTTGGAGAGGTGCGTTAGGTGCAGCGGGTGGTGGTGGTGGAAGACGCGCGAGCAATTCATTAAACTTGTTATCGAGCTTTGTTTCGAACGTCTTCTCAAGGCCAGTGATCTTCTCCATGGCCTCTTCAAAATTGTTCAGCACATCTTGCACCTGTTCAGTCATCATTTGCTGAAACTTATCATGAAGCTCCTTGTTCGATAAATTCTCCCAGTCAATCTCGTCGGCTTGTGATCCTGGCATGGTTAGCAGCAATAGAAACACACAAGAATATGATCCTACAGACTACGAACAAGTGGTGGTGGTGGGTGTCACAAATCCGTCAAGCAAATCTCAAATTCTTACCAGTTCTTACCCAGCAGCAGGCGGTGATCGGCAACCGTTGTAGTCAAAAACTCTCAAAGCTTGGATAGAGCGATTACCAGGGAGAGTCAAACGCACGACGTAGATGTATGTGGAGCTGGGAAGGTTTATACTATGGTAGCAAAAAGGGTCAGCAATAATCAATTCAGAGATGCAAAGTTGAATAAACGCTCAACGACGGTACTGTGCTGGTCCTAGGCTAGACCGTGCTAGAGACGCGAGCCTAGAACACCAACAAAATCACGGCGCGGCACGTAAACAAGGGAAAAGCACACTCTGAATTTTTCTTTTTCGCTCTTTTTTTTGCGCTCTTTTTTTTTTTGCGAAAAATCACTATAATGGAGAGTGTCTCAAAACTCTTCCTAGCTCAAACTGACAGGATGGGCACGAAATTTTTCGACCAATTTTTTTTTTTTCGACTGCCCGGACCCAAAAACTGGAAACGGGTCAAAAAAAACTTCCTATAATGGCACCTGTCTCAAAACACTCAGAAACACCTAAAAATAGGATAGCCAGAAATTTTTTCGAAAAATGCGTTTTCGAAAAATTTTGGGCCTAAACGGAGCGTGGCTACCCGACTCTTTTTTTTTTCCGAAACCTACTCCGGCAAGGAAACACGAATCGGAATCTGGATGGATCCCGAAAACAAACCTAATAAGCAAGGAACTCGGATTGGTGGTGGATATATGGTGGTGGTATATGGCAGCGGTGGTGGTAACGGTGGTAGTATATGGATATGGATCGGTGGTGGTATATGGACACGGATTGGTGGTGGTATATGGATACGGATTCGGTGCGGTGGTGGTAGATGGCAGGGGCGATGATGATGGTGCGGCGGCGGCGTGACAACTTATGACCAGAACTCGAAACTCTAAAAGACTAGACTCTAAGACCAGCAACTAGACACGACGATGCAACCGCAAATTCAACAAAGCAAAACCCTAAAAAGATTATGCAAAGGCTCAGATTGGTTCGGATATGATGAACTAACCCTAATTTTTTTTTGGCTTTTTCGTGGACTGTAGGTATGAAGAACAGACTCGATCTAAACTACGAAAAACTGTAAAATCTCACCGAGCAACCTGGAAATCTGATACCACTTGATAGAGGCAAAGGTGTCCTGTCTTTCGATGAGATGATGGATATCGCTTTGGTGGAAGTCGACTTTGACGATCCGACTACGAACGTGCGAGGACGTCGCGCCTTAGCAATCGCTAAACCAACTCCGAGAGGTTATTGACCACGCCGGAGCACGATCAACCTGACCACGAGGGTCTGTTTCCTGCGAGCAAACGAAGAACAAGCAAGAAACTAAGATTGCAATCTGGATATTGCGAATATAAGATGAAAGCTTTATTGATCAAGGTGGGGTTCTGTGACGCCTTTGTCTGGTCGTTGAACACAAACGAAGTACGCGAAGTTGCAGCTATGGCGAACTTTTAATCTAAACAAAACCCAAAGTCTAAACGATGCCCTAAGGGCTGTATATATGGAGGAAGAGGGGGGAATTTCGTGGCCCTTGGTGGAGGGGTCCGAAATCAACCCTATCTCTTGTTTCCCCACACATACGGACTCTAAAAATAGCCTATACTTCTATTTCGAAATTACATGGGCCTGGCCCAATAATAAGGTGACGCAGCACCTAAAATAGCCTCGGGACGAAATTTATGAAGTGGCATCTTGTATATTTCGTCCAAGGCTTCATGCACCCATTATGGTGGCTTCAAAGTCCTGAAATCATCACTTGTAACTCCGTTCTTGTTCCCCTTGCGCATGCCATCATCTCCATGCTTGTTCTTGCTCCAATGTTCATCCTTCTCCAAGCTAGGCCCTTCATTTGTAAGCAAAACAAATGTATCCAATTTAGGCAGCATCATATTCTCATGAACATTAGAATCATTACCAAGAAACGAAAGTACCTGGTAATTTAGTTGGCGTGCACGAGCTCTAGTAATTGGTCCAGTATGTATAGCAGCAGGGGCTGTGGGTGTAACAATTGTATTGATGTCCTCATCAGTAACTAACTCATTAGTTACAACGCTTGCAAGGCTTATAGTGATGTGTATTACCAAGTGGGCCCAGAGATACCTCTCCGACAATCGGAGTGACAAATCCTAATCTCGAAATACGCCAACCCAACAAGTACCTTCGGAGACACCTGTAGAGCACCTTTATAATCACTCAGTTATGTTGTGACGTTTGGTAGCACACAAAGTGTTCCTCCAGTAAATGGGAGTTGCATAATCTCATAGTTATAGGAACATGTATAAGTCATGAAGAAAGCAATAGCAACATACTAAACGATCAAATGCTAAGCTAACGGAATGTGTCAAGTCAATCACATCATTCTCCTAATGATGTGATCCCATTAATCAAATGACAACTGATGTCTATGGTTAGGAAACTTAACCATCTTTGATTAACGAGCTAGTCAAGTAGAGGCATATTAGTGACACTATGTTTGTCTATGTATTCACACAAGTATTATGTTTCCGGTTTAATGCAATTCTAGCATGAATAATAAACATTTATCATGAAATAAGGAAATAAATAATAACTTTATTATTGCCTCTAGGGCATATTTCCTTCACTTTGGGCCATAAATAATGTTGCCATGTTTCTAAAGTCCGAACAAGAGCATATAATTCTTTATCATAAGTAGAATATTTCAGACTAGGCCCACTCAATTTTTGAGAAAAGTATGCAACAGGTTTGCCATCTTGTAATAACACACCTCCTAATCCAATTCCACTAGCATCACATTCAAGGTCAAAAGTCTTATTAAAATCAGGAAGTTGGAGTAAAGGAGCATGTGTCAACTTATCTTTCAATACCGTGAAGGCTTCTTCCTGTGCGGTACCCCAAAGAGAAGGCACATATTTCTTTGTAAGCTCACTGAGAGGTGCAGCAATGGTGCTGAAATCTCTCACAAAACGCATATAGAATCCAGCGAGGCCAATAAAACTCCTCACTTGTGTGACCGTTTTGGGTTGCGGCCAACTCTCAATAGCTTCAATCTTGACTTTGTCAACTTCAATTCCCTGTGGAGTAACAACATACCTAAAAAAAGATACTCGGTCGGTGCAAAAGGTGCACTTCTCAAGGTTACCAAACAAACGTGCATCACATAGAGCAATAAAAACAGCACGTAAATGTTCCAAATGTTCTTCCAAAGATCTGCTATAAATCAATATGTCATCAAAGTAAACTACCACAAATCGTCCAATGAAAGCACGTAAAACTTCGTTCATTAATCTCATGAAAGTACTAGGTGCATTAGTTAGCCCAAAAGGCATGACTAACCACTCATATAATCCAAACTTAGTTTTAAATGCTATTTTCCATTCATCTCCCAATTTCATACGAATTTGATGGTATCCACTACGCAAATCTACTTTGGAGAATATTGTAGAGCCAGTCAATTCATCAAGCATATCATCTAGCCTAGGAATAGGATGACGATAATGAATAGTAATATTATTAATGCCTCTACAATCAACACACATACGTGATGTACCATCCTTTTTCAACACTAGAATAATAGGAACATCACACAGACTAAGGGATTCGCGTATATAACCTTTGTCGAGCAGCTCCTGTACTTGACGCATAATCTCCTTCGTCTCCTCTAGATTGGTACGGTATGGTACACGGTTGGGTAATGATGCACCGGGAATTAAGTCAATCTGATGCTCAATCCCTCGAATGGGAGGTAATCCCGATGGCACGTCTTGTGGAAAGACGTCAGCGAGCTCCTGCAAAATGTTAGTGGCAGCAGGAGGCAAAGAGGAAGGCACGTCCTCGAATGAAAATAATGCCTCTTTGCACACAAAAGCATAGCAAACAGATTTGCTGAAATCTAGCTCATCAATATCAGATTTAGTGGCAAGTAAACATGCAGTTTTCAATTTAATTTTAGAAGCACCACTAGATGGTTTACTATTAGGCTTCATTTGTTGCTCAAATTCTTTTGCCACAATCTGATTTTCACTCTTATTTTTCTCCTGTTTTGCTTTATTAGCTCTATTAATATCATCTTTCAAAATGGAATCAGGAGTCATAGGAAGCAAAGTAATATTTTTATCCTTATGAACAAGAGTATAGTGATTGTTTCTACCATGGTGTACAGAATTTTTATCAAATTGCCATGGTCGACCAAGTAATAAGCAACATGCTTGCATAGGTACCACATCACAATCAACATAATCAGCATATGTAGAGATACTAAAATGCACACGAACAGTACGTGTTACCTTAACCTTGCAGCTGTTGTTGAACCATTGGATGTAATAAGGATGTGGATGTGGTCTTGTGGTGAGAGAAAGCTTCTCCACCATCTCCATGCTAGCCAAGTTGTTGCAGCTCCCTCCGTCTATTATGACGCGCACAGAACGTTCCTTCACAACTCCCTTGGTATGGAACAAATTGTGCCTCTGATTTTGCTCAGCTTGTGTGACCTGCACACTCAAAACACGTTGAGCAACTAAACATTCATACCTGTCAGCGTCTTCAGGAGCCATGTATTGCGTCTCATGATCAGAATCATCTCCACCATGTTCTTCACGTGTAATAAGAGCCAAAGTCTCCTCATCATAGTCACTAGCGGACTCATATCCACCATCCGCGGTAGCAATCATCACACGCGGAGATTTGCATTCTCTCGCATAATGACCTCCTCCCTTACAACGACGACAAATAATATCACTTGTGTGCCCTGTTGATGCCATGGAAGAAGAAGAACGCTGTGCAGGCCCCGCAGGTGCGCTCTTGGCAGATAATGGTGGTTGTTCCTGTTTTCTTATATCACGGCTGTAGGAGGCACCTGATTGAGGTGCTGGTGCAGTTGAAGTAGAAGATGCATGCGGCGTCCATGAGGAAGGTCGGCCTGCAGAAAAGTTAGTTCGCGCCAATGCTTGTCGATCCTGCACTTCACGTTCAGCTTTACAAGCAAGATGGAATAAACGAGTGATATTAGTATACTCCTTATAGTCTAGAATGGTCTGAATCTCTCTATTTAATCCACCCAGAAAACGTGCAAGCATAGCTTCATTCTCCTCAACAATACCACATCGAATCATGCCAGTTTGTAATTCCTGATAATATTCTTCTACAGAATTTTTTCCTTGTCTTAAACGCTGCAATTTTTGAAGCAATTCACGTTGATAATATGGTGGAACCCAACGCGTACGCATAGCAGTTTTCAAAGCAGCCCAAGTAGTTGGAATAGGATATAATCTACAATGTTCAGACCACCATACACATGCAAAACTAGTTAAAGCACAAACAGCAGCAGCAACTCGTCTCTCCTCAGGATATTGTAAACATGTAAATCATTGTTCAGTTTCTAACTCCCAAGTAAGATATATATCAGGAACATATCTACCCTCAAATGGTGGAATATTCAATTTCAGTTTAGGAATATGGACATCATCTCGTACCTGAGGTGGTGGTGCAGGCCTACCATTACGAATATATACCTGAGGTCGACCTGCTGGTGGTGGTGCTGGTGGCTGCTCGTAGATCTGATTTTGATCAACCTCATCCTCATAATCGCCCGCATACTCATCATCCTCCTGGGTACCAGCAGGAGCAGTAGCAGGAGCCAAAGAAGCACCAACAGCAGTAACAGCGGCACCAGAATTTTGTCCTGGCACAATAGGAACACGCTGTGCTCGTCCATACTGATTCGGAAGGGGGCGTAGTTGTTGTTGTTGCAGAGGTGCGACAGGTGCAGCCGGTGGTGGAAGACGCGCAAGCAGTTCATTAAATCTGTTATCGAGCTTTGTTTCGAACGTCTTCTCAAGGCCAGTGATCTTCTCCATGGCCTCTTCAAAATTGTTCAGCACATCTTGTACCTGTTCAGTCATCATTTGCTGAAACTTATCATGAAGCTCCTTGTTCGATAAGTTCTCCCAGTCAATCTCGTCGGCTTGTGATCCTGGCATGGCTAGCAGCAATAGAAACACACAAGAATATGATCCTACAGACTACTAAGAAGTGGTGGTGGTGTATCACAAATCCGTCAAGCAAATCTCAAATTCTTACCAGTTCTTACCCAGCAGCAGGCGGTGATCGGCAACCGTTGTAGTCAAAAACTCTCAAAGCTTGGATAGAGCGATTACCAGGGAGAGTCAAACACACGACGTAGGTGTATGTGGAGCTGGGAAGGCTTATAGTATGGTAGCAAAAAGGGTCAGCAATAATCAATTCAGAGATGCAAAGTTGAATAAACGCTCAACGACGGTACTGCGCTGGTCCTAGGCTAGACTGTGCTAGAGACGCGAGCCTAGAACACCAACAAAATCACGGCGCGGCACGTAAACAAGGGAAAAACACGCTCTGAATTTTTTTTTTCGCTCTTTTTTTTTGCGCTCTTTTTTTTTTGCGCTGCTTTTTTTTTGCGAAAAATCACTATAATGGCGAGTGTCTCAAAACTCTTCCTAGGTCAAACTGACAGGATGGGCACGAAATTTTTTTTTCGACCAAATTTTTTTTTCGACTGCCCGGACCCAAAAACTGGAAACAGGTCAAAAAAAACTTCCTATAATGGCACCTGTCTCAAAACACTCAGAAACACCTAAAAATAGGATAGCCAGAAATTTTTTCGAAAAATGCGTTTTCAAAAAATTTTGGGCCTAAACGGAGCGTGGCTACCCGACTCTTTTTTTTTCCGAAACCTACTCCGTCAAGGAAACACGAATCGGAATCTAGATGGATCTCGAAAACAAACCTAATATGCACGGAACTCGGATTGGTGGTGGATATATGGTGGTGGTATATGGCAGCGGTGGTGGTAGCGGTGGTAGTATATGGATATGGATCGGTGGTGGTATATGGATACGGATTCGGAGCGGTGGCGGATAAGCGGTGGTGGTAGATGGCAGGGGCGATGATGATGGTGCGGCGGCGGCGTGACAACTTATGACCAGAACTCGAAACTCTAAAAGACTAGACTCTAAGACCAGCAACTAGACACGACGATGCAACCGCAAATTCAACAAAGCAAAACCCTAAAAAGATTATGCAAAGGCTCAGATTGGTTCGGATATGATGAACTAACCCTAATTTTTTTTTGTGGCTTTTTGTGGACTGTAGGTATGAAGAACAGACTCGATCTAAACTACGAAAAACTGTAAAATCTCACCGAGCAACCTGGAAATCTGATACCACTTGATAGAGGCGGAGGTGTCCCGTCTTTCGATGAGATGATGGATATCGCTTTGGTGGAAGTCGACTTTGACGATCCGACTACGAACGTGCGAGGACGTCGCGCCTTAGCAATCGCTAAACCAACTCCGAGAGGTTATTGACCACGCCGGAGCACGATCAACCTGACCACAAGGGTCTGTTTCCTGCGAGCAAACGAAGAACAAGCAAGAAACTAAGATTGCAATCTGGATATTGCGAATATAAGATGAAAGCTTTATTGATCAAGGTGGGGTTCTGTGACGCCTTTGTCTGGTCGTTGAACACAAACGAAGTACGCGAAGTTGCAACTATGGCGAACTTTTAATCTAAACAAAACCCAAAGTCTAAACGATGCCCTAAGGGCTGTATATATGGAGGAAGAGGGGGGAATTTCGTGGCCCTTGGTGGAGGGGTCCGAAATCAACCCTATCTCTTGTTTCCCCACACATACGGACTCTAAAAATAGCCTATACTTATGTATTTCGAAATTACATGGGCCTGGCCCAATAATAAGGTGACGCAGCACCTAAAATAGCCTCGGGACGAAATTTATGAAGTGGCATCTTGTATATTTTGTCCAAGGCTTCATGCACCCATTATGGTGGCTTCAAAGTCCTGAAATCATCACTTGTAACTCCGTTCTTGTTCCCCTTGCGCATGCCATCATCTCCATGCTTGTTCTTGCTCCAATGTTCATCCTTCTCCAAGCTAGGCCCTTCATTTGTAAGCAAAACAAATGTATCCAATTTAGGCAGCATCATATTCTCATGAACATTAGAATCATTACCAAGAAACGAAAGTACCTAGTAATTTAGTTGGCGTGCACGAGCTCTAGTAATTGGTCCAGTATGTATAGCAGCAGGGGCTGTGGGTGTAACAATTGTATTGATGTCCTCATCAAGAGTCAAACGCACGACGTAGATGTATGCGGAGCTGGGAAGGCTTATAATATGGTAGCAAAAAGGGTCAGCAATAATCAATTCAGAGATGCAAAGTTAAATAAACGCTCAACGACGGTACTGTGCTCGTCCTAGGCTAGACCGTGCTAGAGACGCGAGCCTAGAACACTAACAAAATCACGACGCGGCACGTAATCAAGGGAGGAGCACACTCTGAATTTTTTCTCTCTTTTTTTTACTTTTTTTTGCACTATTTTTCCTCTCTTTTTTTCTTTGCTCCGCAACAATTTTTTTTCGAAAAAGTCTACGCATGACCTAAAAACTGCCTAGCCAGAATTTTCCAGACTTAGTTTTTTTTTTAAACTGGAACTATTTTTTTACTGCGGGTGGCACGAAAGTTGGGAAGTCCGACTTGGTCACGACTCGGAGTATGGCGTGATCTGAAAATCGAAAACAAACCAACAAATACTGGACTCGGACTAGGACTGGTAACGGAGATGAATCTGGTGGAAACTCGGACTTGTGGCGGATAAATGTAGGGCGGTGGAACACGGACTGGTGGCGAATCTCTGATGGAGGTGGACTCGGATTATCGAGATGGCGGTGAATATGTGGTATATGGCAGCAGTGATGATGATGGTGGTATATGGCAGCGGTGATGACGATGGTGGTATATGGCAGCGGTGATGACGATGGTGGTATATGGCAGCGGTGATGATGATGATGTGGCGGCGGCGTGACAACTTGTGAACAGAACTCGAAAGGACTAAGACCAGCAACCCGACACAATGATGCAACCGCAAATTCAACAAAGCAAAAGACTGAAAAGAATATGCAATGGCTTAGACTGGGTGAATTTTATTTCCCTTTGATCATGGAGGAGAGCAATGAGGTGGCATCTTCGGCCTTCATCCACGGCGACAACGACGAGATGGTTGAGCATGGGATTTTCCCTTCGACCACGATGATGTATGATGACTTGAGTGACTTGTGCCATCATATTGAGAGTGAGAGTGATGATAGAGGCGAGGGTGTCCCGATCTTTCGATGAGATGATAACTATCGATTTGGTGGAGACGACTTTGACGATCCGACTACAAACGTGCACGGCGTTGCGCCTTAGCAATCGCTAAACCAATCTCCTGAGGTTACTGACGATGCTGGAAGCACGGTCAGCCTGACCACGAAGGTCTATTCCTGCAAGCAATCGAAGAACGAGCAAGCATATGATAAAGCAATCTGAATATCGCAAATATATATGAAGTATTGATAATGGTGGGGATCCGGAAGCGGTCTTGGTCTGGTCGTTGGACACAAACGAAGTACACGAAGTTGCAATGGCTAACTTTTAACTAAACAAATCCCCAAGGAAAAAGCTACTAGATGGATCTACTTATATAGGAGCAAGGGGTGGCGGCCAAGGAGGTGGGAGGACGTCCCAAGGCAGCCTAAAACTAACCCTAGGTCGTACAAGGCTCATGGGCCCAAGTGAAGGTGATGCAACACCTTTGAGCTTGTAGTTTGACTCGGATTCTGCTGCAACGTCAGATTGTTTCATCCGTAAATCAACGCTCAGGACGAATTTGAAGGTGAATCCAATTGGGTTGGAAAGAGCACGAAATCTAGTTTCCAACAAAAAAAGAATTACCCAATTCAGAGTCCGTATGAAAAAGTTGTTGGCGTTTTGAGTCAGGTATGTCTGTGCAGTCCGAATCTGAATCCAGAATGTGAAAGACTTGGACTCTATCTTCTCTTGGCCCAAAAGTGACGTGAGAGGACTTTTTGAACACAACATAAACTTCTCCTTTTCCCTTATCTTCATATGTGGATTATACAAATGTCCCATACACCTGCAATTAGACAAAACACAAAAGTGTGTGAAGTATTTTTGTTCCGGATAACATAAATAGATTATTAAATAGTTTGCATTAGAAATCACCTGACAAATATGCATGTATGCAATATTTTTGGTCGTATCCAAGGTAGTCATGTCCTCATCATCCTCCCCTTTTTGAAAACAAAGTCGTCCTCGGCGTTGCTTAATCTGAAATGTGGCTAACAAAAGAGACAAGGTGTACATGTTGTATACGTATATGTCATCCAGTTTAACTTCCTTTGATTTTTGCACGTATGACACATGTATACATGAGTAACTTTCATAGTTCATAAAAACTAAAGCCAAAAAATTATCACAAGAAGTAGAAGGCATGAAAATATTAGAACTCGGTTTGCACATATAAGTGAAGCTCTTATTCATTTCAAAAGATTCGCAATGTTCATCATTAAACCATCCCAAATTTGGTGAATAAACCTTACTTGCATCAAATTTACATGCTACGACATGCTTAAATAAGCAAACATGCAATAAATCATTGGACACAGAATCATCACCAAGATTGGAGGCCATATCAAAATGATTAAACATTAGTTCCTTTGCATCAACAGTTAATTCAATGGGTGCACTCAAAATTATTGATATTTCAGTTGTTTGATCACATGACGCATTCATGACAGTAACAAGATTCTCTAAAATAGGTGGTGTGCTCAAATCAACAGGTAACTCAATACATGAAGCATTCAAGTTAACTAGACATGCATCATTCTCATGTGAAGTTATATCATCAATACCTTTACTGTTACCTTGTGGCAAAGATGTAGCTGATGTAGGTATGGACGTTGACAATGTACCATACCCTTGAGATGAGGCCGCGCTCATAATCCGAGGTGCAATGATGGAGGAACCCACCGGCGGTGGTGAGCATGAACTAGAATAGTAGTTATCGTAGTCACCTAATGCATCCTCCTGTATCTGTCTCTCAAAGGTACAGGAACGGACATACATACCAGTAATGCAACGAGGAATATACTGAAATCTTGCCTGAATATTATGGTTCAAACCACCAAAAAATCTATTCATTGTATCATTCTCAGATTCTTCTATGTCACAATGATGCATATAAGATTTGAACTCTTGGTAGTAAGCATGAACAGTGTTGTTGCCTTGTTTAAATTGTTCAAATTTGCGAAGCAATTCACGACGATAATAAGGAGGGAAAAATTGTTGTCTCATTACAGCTTTCAAAACTTTCCAAGTTGTGGGTTGGTTATCAATGTTTTTCTTACAATGTACACTCCACCAAACAGAAGCAAAACCAGTAAATGCTCTAATGGTAGCTCGTACTCTCTCAAGTTCAGAAAAATCATGGTGACTAAAAACTTGTTCTACTTCAAGCTCCCAAGCTAGATAAATAGCAGGATTAAATCTACCCTCAAATGATGGTAAAGAGATAACCTGACCATATGCTTGTGTATGTTGTCCCAACTCTCGTGATGGTGAAGATGTGTCCGTCATCCAAGAACTTCTATCTCTGGAACCTGTCATGATTGGTAGAAACAAGAACCAAAATTCGAGAATAATGTTCCTATGAACTACTAGGATGTGGTTGTAAAGTGCTCACAGTAAAGCAAATATCAATATTTTACAAGTTCTTACCATGCAGCAGGTGGTGACAGGCAACCAGCGGTGTCAAATAACTCCGAAGATTGTGTAAAGCGATTGCCAGGGGAACGTGCGTATACACGGTGTAGAAATATGTGGAGCTGGGTTGGCTATATATGGTAGCAAAAGATTAGCAATAATCAATTCAGAGATGCAATGTTGAATAAACGCTCAACGACGATACTGTGCTGGTCCTAGGCTAGACCGAACTAGAGACGCGAGCCTAGAACACTAATGAGGTCACGTCGTAGCACAACCAGCATCAATGAAGGATACTAAGTAGCTCTGGACAGCAAGATATAAGTGAAGATCACAACGGCAGTAAAGATAATGATGTGAAACAACAGCCAAGCTGTTTTACTGAACAGTGCACAAAACAGATTCCAATCCGAATTCAACTACGAGATTGAGTCTAAAAAGATCCGAATTTTGTTTTTTTCTCTTTTTTTTCCGCACACTTTTTTTTTCTTTCTCTCCTTTTTTTTCTCTGACTTTTTTTTCTCTTTTTTTCCTCTCGTTTTTTTTCTCTCTTTTTTTTCTCCCTCTTTCCAAAACAAACTAGATAAGATGCAGATTGGATCAAGTGAAGATGTGAACGATCTCAACTATTATTATGACAACGAATGGTGGGTAGCACGTGGTGGAAATTGATGGATGGGTGGTGGACAGCAGAAGAGATAATGATGCAGCGGTGGCGTGACTAATGTGAACAGAACTCGAAACTCTAAACAAACTAGACACTAAGACCAGCAACTCGACACGATGATGCAACCGATAATTCAACTATGCAAGCAATGAAAAGAAAATTGCAAAGGCTCAGACTGGCTTGGAACAAGGATGAATAGATCTAATTCTTTTTTGTGGCTTTTTCTTGGACAATAGGTAAGAAAATAAATCTAATCTAGGAAAACTGGAAATTCTCACCGAGCAACCTGAAAACTGATACCGCTTGATAGAGGCGAGGGTGTCCCGATCTTTCGATGAGATGATAACTATCGATTTGGTGGAGACGACTTTGACGATCCGACTACAAACGTGCACGACGTTGCGCCATAGCAATCGCTAAACCAATCTCCTGAGGTTACTGACGATGCCGGAAGCACGGTCAGCCTGACCACGAAGGTCTATTCCTGCAAGCAATCGAAGAATGAGCAAGCATATGATAAAGCAATCTGAATATCACAAATATATATATGAAGTATTGATAATGGTGGGGATCCGGAAGCGGTCTTGGTCTGGTCGTTGGACACAAACGAAGTACACGAAGTTGCAATGGCTAACTTTTAACTAAACAAATCACCAAGGAAAAAGCTACTAGATGGATCTACTTATATAGGAGCAAGGGGTGGCGGCCAAGGAGGTGGGAGGACGTCCCAAGGCAGCCTAAAACTAACCCTAGGTCGTACAAGGCTCATGGGCCCAAGTGGAGGTGATGCAACACCTCTGAGCTTGTAGTTTGACTCGGATTCTGCTGCAACATCAGATTGTTTCGTCCGTAAATCAACGCTTCGGACGAATTTGAAGGTGAATCCAATTGGGTTGGAAAGAGCACGAAATCTAGTTTCCAACAAAAAAAGAATCACCCAATTCAGAGTCCGTATGAAAAAGTTGTTGGCGTTTTGAGTCAGGTATGTCTGTGCAGTCCGAATCTGAATCCAGAACGTGAAAGACTTGGACTCTATCTTCTCTTGGCCCAAAAGTGACGTGAGAGGACTTTTTGAACACAACATAAACTTCTCCTTTTCCCTTATCTTCATATGTGGATTATACAAATGTCCCATACACCTGCAATTAGACAAAACACAAAAGTGTGTGAAGTATTTTTGTTCCGGATAACATAAATAGATTATTAAATAGTTTGCATTAGAAATCACCTGACAAATATGCATGTATGCAATATTTTTGATCGTATCCAAGGTATTCATGTTCTCATCAAGTGACTTCACCACTAGCCCCATATATGATGAGTTGCCACAGTTCCCATGTGAGGAGAGCCACCACCACCACCACTTGAGTGATTTGAGTGACTCCACCATATGTGACATCGAGTGCACCTACCTTGAGCGAGCGAGTGAGCCACCACCACATAGAGAGAGTGAGGTAGTTGATAGGGCACGTGAGGCCACTATGATTTCTAACGACTTAACCTCTACCTCTATTGTGTCTTCTCCTTTGGTGATAGGTCCCATATATGACGACGCGCCGATCCACAACGACTTTTCCTTCCTATGGACAAGACGATGGCCGTGGTGGAATGTGATGCACCCCCCACATGGTTCCATCAAGATGAAGATGATAACCACCATTTGGTCTTTGCCACCTCACCTACACCACTTGAGTGGAATGAATAAGGTAACATAGGTGAAGGTGATGCTCTAGTCCCACTAGTGGACATCCTTGGTATTAATTGCTTGCATGATGTTGATCCACCTACTGTCATGCTTCATGCTAGTTCGACTTCCCCATGCGATGACTTACCCATTTATGATGAGTTTGATGATTGGCATGTGGAGTCTATTAGTTGTGATGCCATGTTACATAGGATTTCTTGTGATAATTCTTTCGGTCACATCATGTTTGACAATCCGCTTGACTTGTCATATGCTATGCATGAGATCAACAATATGTCATATTTGCAATCTCATCGTAGTGACTATGCATATCCCATTAAAATTAACCCAATTTGCACATATGGCATATATGACAAGCCCTTGGTTTTTGGCATTTGATTTTCTTGTGATGATATTGATATGCTTCCTTTGCATCATTTATCTCATATGCCATGCCATGACCACCTAGCTTCGGATATGCATTGTTTTGGATGTTCTCCATTTTCTCCATATGATGTTTCCACTATTGCTCATGAGGACACCCCCATAGTTTCCTCATACATTTTAGGAGATTTTGATTCATCCAATCCATTGCATGATCCCACTACTTGTGTGCACCATATGCTCCCCATGAATAAACATGCTAGTGATGTGACATATACTTGCATTCTCAATTGGTGTCCCCATCATGTCATACATAACAACTATTCTTTCATGATGGATGACATGTTCTTATACCATGCATCAAATTTCCTTGAGCGATGCTTATCTTGTACTAACTCACACGTGCACATACACATCATGATGGATGATGTGTACATTTACCACGAACACAATTTCTTTGGTTTGTGTCTCTTCTGTGTAGGTACCCATGAATACTTGTCAACCTCCCAATCCCACGAGTTGACAAAACAATCTCTAGAGAGCAATGATAACTTGGGATCCCTTGGAGTGTCTTCCCCACCGCTCTCTTCGCACAAAGACTTCGCACATTTCTTCTACATGGCCCTCACTTGGCTATGGGTTATTGTTCATTACATATTCTATGCCCATCTTGCTATGTTCACTTTGCATGATATGCTCATTCCTATGCCTTTGCCATGCATTTTTGACCTATGCTTTTGCATTACACATGATGATTGATTCTACTACTTGTATGTGGATTTGCAAGCTTGGTGGATATATTGATTGTTCTTGCCATGTTTCCTTTGTGATCCATTCCT
Organism: Triticum dicoccoides; assembly: GCF_002162155.2. Classification (NCBI taxonomy): domain Eukaryota; kingdom Viridiplantae; phylum Streptophyta; class Magnoliopsida; order Poales; family Poaceae; genus Triticum; species Triticum dicoccoides. Next base: position 73,372 of record NW_021187997.1, read on the forward strand.
ATGATGATATCTTGCTTTGTAATCGTGCTTGCGGTATGTCATGTGCATTTTCTATATCTATCATTTGTTCACATGCCATGATTGCCATGATTTCCTCTAGTGTGTTGCATCTTTGCTCCACTAGTGTGCACGACTTGCTTTCTATGCTTTCTCATTTCGTATCCAATTTTTGGATTACTTGCTGCTATCACATGATTGGTTGCAATAATGTCATTCCTTCACATATGCCATGTCCCATTGATTGCTACATGCTTGTCTTGATTGCCTCACACATGATGAACAATTGCTCTTTCTATTGTGTTGAGTGCCACTCGATTTTCACTACACCCTATGCACATTATGCTTGGATTGTCTTGCACTTGACGCGTGTGTTTAGTCATATCATCTTCTTGGGTGTAGCGACCCGACCTCAAACGGTCGAGTCTCTATGGTTATAATGTTTTTGCAAAAAAAGCCAATTTTTCCCTACTACAAAGGAATAAATTTTATTTAACTACAAAGTTTGTTGAAAACATTGAGAATGGTAAACCCCATCTCAATCCCAATTAAAAGTAATCATTAACAACCCAACAAATTAATGAAGTAAGGTGATGAGATCAACATGATAATCCAAGAACTAGATACTCAAAACGTCAATAACCGGGGACACGGCTAACCATGATTAGTTTGTACACTCTGCAGAGTTTTACGCACTTTTCCCCACAAGAATCGATCTCCTCCGTTAGATTTCTCGCACTTAATGGTGTTTGACAAACGGATGACCGAGACACAGTCTTTCAGAAGTGTTAGCACCTTACGATGGGTAGACAGTACCACCTACATCCCCTACATCTTCTAGTCTACCACTGTAAGAGTTCACACGACTTAATCAACTATGCTAGAGCCCATAATAGCTTGTGGCTGCACACGGAAGTTTCTAGCATGAATAATCTTATGATCCATATGAGCCTGGGTGGCAGTCCATAGGATAATCACACGGAACCCCGGGATTTCCAAAAATACAGGCAACACTAGATTCCCCAGTTGCCTCAATCCACCCAGATGTGTATTAAAGTTGCCACCTTAAGTTGAACCATTAATTAACAATCTCACATCTGTCATGGATACACTCAAACCCAATCCACGTCTACTAGCATAGCATAGCAATATAAGCAACGTAGAAGTAACTCCCAAAGGTTTGATAATAAACAGGACAATAGGTACTACCTCATCTACTTCCCAAAACCCACATGTTAATGAGATCCTAACCATGCAATTGTTTGAGGGTTGATCTAATGCAATAAAACTATGTAGTAAAGAGGTATGATGAAAGTGTGAACTTGCCTGTACTGTTGATGAAGATGATTCGCACTCAACTCCGGATAGTTCTATTCGTCACACTCCGTTCAATCTATCGAAAGCAAGCAATAGTAACCACATATAAGTAATCACTCAAAAGAACGGAAAGAACGAAGAAGACAATTCGGAAAACATCAAAACCAAGCAAATAACTCTTGCAACATAAAACAATTCCTAACAGTACCAAAATTATGTGGATTTGGCCTTATCAGAATGTTTAGGTGAAGAGCTTCGATTTGCAAAAAGAATCACTCAAATCAGAGTTATAAAACTTAAGTTATGATCAAAAGAAGTTTGATTACAAATCTGTTTGAATTCAAATTTTAAACTTTCAAAAATATGTTTAAGTTGATTATCTTGATAGAGGGGATCATAACAAAGAAGTAGGCGTTGGTTTCGTCTAATTCTGACTAATGAGCAAAAAGTTGTGATCGTTTTAAGAATAGGGACTAATCTGTAAGAAAAGATAATTATATCTGGGTCCTTGGCTACGTGACAGAAAACTATCGGACGAACGTCCGTTTTAAAAGCATAAACGATGAATGCGTTCACTACTGAAGCTAACCTAGCGGACGCTCGCTAAAAAACAAAAAGGAAAAAACGAAAGAAAGATCTGGATCGTTGGATCCAGATCCCACGGCGGGAGGAGGGCGGCGGTTACCCCGGCGGTTGACGGCGCCGGCAGGGAGGAAGATGATGGCGGCAGCTTCAGCCTCGGACGGGGACAGCGGCTCCGGGGCTCGGCGGTGTCGGCGGAGTAGATGGGGAGACGCGGCTCGTCGAGGTGAAGGTGATGGCGGCGTCGGCGGAGGTCGAGGGCGACGGAGCGGAGCGGGGCGGCGGCGGTCGATCTCGCCAGCGGCGGCGGGATGCGGCACAAGGGCGGCAGCGGGAGGAGGAGAGAGTGGGGGATCCGGGGGCGGCACTTATATAGGTGGGTGGGGCGGCTCCGAGACATGGAGGAGGGGGCAAGGGAGGAGAAGTCCGGCAGGGAGACGGCACCGGCGAGCCGTGGCAGCGGCGGACTCCCGCCTGGAGTCGGACGCGCGGAGGAGACGGGCGATTGGGCTGGCTGGGCAGTCGCCTGGCTGGTTAGCTGGGCCGACCCGGTACGGTAGGAAGAGAAATTCTTTTCTTTTTCTTTTTTTAATAATTTTTTCAGAGAACTAAAATAGTAAAAACACAATAATTAAAAGTATTATATTGGCATATAATATATCAAAATTTTCATAAATCGATTTTCTACAAGATGAACATTTTTCTAGCATCAAATAAAATGCACAAAAATTCGAATAAAGCAAAGAGTGCTACTAGTGCAATAAAATCCAATAAAACTCATTTTAAAAATACCAAAATGATTTCAAATTTATTTTCTCCATTTTTCTATTGTAGGGAATCATTTTATCCTAATTCCCATATATTTTATTTTTGGAGAAAAATAATTTGAATAAAACCCAAATAACTCCCAATTGAAAATAATTTCAAAAGGATTTTAAATTGGATTTCTTTTAAACTTCCAACTCATATTTCATATGTTTTGAAGAAGTCATTTTATCTTCTCTCATGAAAATCATTGAGTTGCATAAAGTTTCTGAGTTTAAAATATTTCCAAATGAAATTCAAATCTTTTCAAAAACCCTTTTCGCTTATTTAAATGGAAGAAGTCATGTCATCTTCTCTCTAGGGTTTTATGATGAAATGAATTTGAATTCATGGAGATCATAAATGCAAAATGAAAGTTTGGGAAAGTCCTTTTATTCCCTCTCATTTAACTTCCAAAAGTTTCAAATTCACTCAATTACACACAAGCAATCAAACAACCAATCATAACTATCTATTTAATATAACATTCCAAAATTTTGAGTTTTGGGATGTTACAAACCTACCACCCTTGATAGAGGCAAAGGTGTCCCGTCTTTCGATGAGATGATGGATATCGCTTTGGTGGCAGTCGACTTTGACGATCCAACTACGAACGTGCGAGGACGTTCCGCCTTAGCAATCGCTAAACCAACTCCGAGAGGTTATTGACCACGCCGGAGCACGATCAACCTGACCACGAGGGTCTGTTTCCTGCGAGCAAACGAAGAACAAGCAAGAAACTGAGATTGCAATCTGGATATTGCAAATATAAGGTGAAAGCTTTATTGATCAAGGTGGGGTTCTGTGACGCCTTTGTCTGGTCGTTGAACACAAACGAAGTACGCGAAGTTGCAGCTATGGCGAACTTTTAATCTAAACAAAACCCAAAGTCTAAACGATGCCCTAAGGGCTGTATATATGGAGGAAGAGGGGGGAATTTCGTGGCCCTTGGTGGAGGGGTCCGAAATCAACCCTATCTCTTGTTTCCCCACACATACGGACTCTAAAAATAGCCTATACTTATGTATTTCGAAATTACATGGGCCTGGCCCAATAATAAGGTGACGCAGCACCTAAAATAGCCTCGGGACAAAATTTATGAAGTGGCATCTTGTATATTTCGTCCAAGGCTTCATGCACCCATTATGGTGGCTTCAAAGTCCTGAAATCATCACTTGTAACTCCGTTCTTGTTCCCCTTGCGCATGCCATTGATAGAGGCAAAGGTGTCCCGTCTTTCGATGAGATGATGGATATCGCTTTGGTGGAAGTCGACTTTGACGATCCGACTACGAACGTGCGAGGACGTCGCGCCTTAGCAATCGCTAAACCAACTCCGAGAGGTTATTGACCACGCCGGAGCACGATCAACCTGACCACGAGGGTCTGTTTCTTGCGAGCAAATGAAGAACAAGCAAGAAACTAAGATTGCAATCTGGATATTGCGAATATAAGATGAAAGCTTTATTGATCAAGGTGGGGTTCTGTGACGCCTTTGTCTGGTCGTTGAACACAAACGAAGTACGCGAAGTTGCAGCTATGGCGAACTTTTAATCTAAACAAAACCCAAAGTCTAAACGGTGCCCTAAGGGCTGTATATATGGAGGAAGAGAGGGGGAATTTCGTGGCCCTTGGTGGAGGGGTCCGAAATCAACCCTATCTCTTGTTTCCCCACACATACGGACTCTAAAAATAGCCTATACCTATGTATTTCGAAATTACATGGGCCTGGCCCAATAAAAAGGTGACGCAGCACCTATAATAGCCTCGGGACGAAATTTATGAAGTGGCATCTTGTATATTTCGTCCAAGGCTTCATGCACCCATTATGGTGGCTTCAAAGTCCTGAAATCATCACTTGTAACTCCGTTCTTGTTCCCCTTGCGCATGGCATCATCTCCATGCTTGTTCTTGCTCCAATGTTCATCCTTCTCCAAGCTAGGCCCTTCATTTGTAAGCAAAACAAATGTATCCAATTTAGGCAGCATCATATTCTCATGAACATTAGAATCATTACCAAGAAACGAAAGTACCTGATAATTTAATTGGCGTGCGCGAGCTCTAGTAATTGGTCCCGTATATGTAGTAGTAGGGGCTGTGGGTGTAACAATGATATTGATGTTCTCATCATCCTCCCCTTCTTCAAATGAAGTCGTCCTCGACGGAAACTCATCTTCCTCACCCAAATAAGGCTTCAAATCTGCAATGTTAAAAGTGGGACTAACCCCAAAATCTGCAGGCAGCTCAAGTTTATATGCATTATCATTTATTTTCTCTAACACCTTAAAGGGACCATCAGCACGTGGCATTAGCTTTGATTTGCGCAAATCAGGAAATCTATCCTTACGCAAATGTAACCAAACAAGATCTCCAGGTGCAAACACAACATGTTTTCTACCCTTATCTCCAGCAAGTTTATATTTAGCATTCATACGCTCAATGTTTTCCTTAGTTAACTCATGCATTTTTAAAATCAATTCAGCACGTTGTTTAGCATCAAGATTAACCTTCTCCGAAGATGGAAGAGGCAACAAATCAATAGGTGCACGAGGTAGGAAACCATACACAACTTCAAAAGGGCACATCTTAGTAGTAGAATGCAATGAACGATTATAAGCAAATTCAATATGAGGCAAGCATTCCTCCCACATTTTCTTATTATTCTTCAAAACAGCCCTAAGCATAGTAGACAAGGTTCTATTGACTACTTCAGTTTGTCCATCAGTTTGGGGGTGACAAGTAGTACTAAAAAGCAGTTTAGTCCCCAACTTAGCCCATAAACATCTCCAAAAGTGGCTAAGAAATTTAGTATCACGATCTGAAACAATAGTATTTGGCACACCATGCAAGCGAATAATTTCACGAAAGAACAAATCAGCAACATTAACAGCATCATCGCTTTTATGACATGGTATAAAGTTTGCCATTTTCGAGAATCTATCCACGACAACAAATATGCTATCCCTCCCCTTCTTTGTTCGAGGTAAACCTAAAACAAAGTCCATAGATATATCCTCCCAAGGAACACTAGGTACAGGCAAAGGCATATATAAACCATGAGGATTGAGTCGTGACTTAGCTTTTTGACATGTAGTGCATCGAGCAATAAAACGCTCAACATCCCGTCTCATCTTTGGCCAAAAGAAATGTGTAGCAAGTACGTCCTCCGTCTTCTTCACGCCAAAGTGTCCCATTAATCCTCCTCCATGCGCCTCCTGCAACAACAACAGACGAACGGAGCTAGCTGGAATGCATAGCTTGTTAGCACGAAACACAAATCCATCGTTAACGACAAACTTGTTCCACATTCTTCCTTATTTACAATTCTGCATTACATCTTTAAAATCAGCATCATGCACATATTGATCTTTGATGGTCTCCAAACCAAATATTTTGAAGTCAAGTTGTGAAAGCAGAGTATAGCGACGAAACAATGCATCAGCAATAACATTTTCTTTTCCCTTCTTGTGTTTAATGACATAAGGGAAAGCCTCAATGAATTCAACCCATTTAGCATGTCTACGATTCAGTTTAGCTTGACTTTTAATATGTTTCAAAGATTCATGATCAGAATGTATAACAAATTCTTTGGGCCATAAATAATGTTGCCATGTTTCTAAAGTCCGAACAAGAGCATATAATTCTTTATCATAAGTAGAATAATTCAGACTAGGCCCACTCAATTTTTCAGAAAAGTATGCAACGGGTTTGCCATCTTGTAATAACACACCTCCTAATCCAATTCCACTAGCATCACATTCAAGCTCAAAAGTCTTACTAAAATCAGGAAGTTGGAGTAAAGGAGCATGTGTCAACTTATCTTTCAATACGGAGAAGGCTTCTTCCTGTGCGGTACCCCAAAGAAAAGGCACATCTTTCTTTGTAAGCTCATTGAGAGGTGCAGCAATGGTGCTGAAATCTCTCACAAAACGCCTATAGAATCCAGCGAGGCCAAGAAAACTCCTCACGTGTGTGACCGTTTTGGGCTGCGGCCAACTCTCAATAGCTTCAATCTTGGCTTTATCAACTTCAATTCCCTGTGGAGTAACAACATAGCCAAGAAAAGATACTCGGTCGGTGCAAAAGGTGCACTTCCCAAGGTTACCAAACAAACGTGCATCACGTAGAGCAATAAAAACAGCACGTAAATGTTCCAAATGTCCTTCCAAAGATCTGCTATAAATCAATATGTCATCAAAGTAAACTACCACAAATCGTCCAATGAAAGCACGTAAAACTTCGTTCATTAATCTCATGAAAGTACTAGGTGCATTAGTGATGAGGACATGACTACCTTGGATATGACCAAAAATATTGCATATATGCATATTTGTCAGGTGATTTCTAGTGCAAACTATTCAATAATCTATTTATGTTATCCAGAACAAAAATACTTCACACACTTTTGTGTTTTGTCTAATTGCAGGTGTATGGGACATTTGTACAATCCACATATGAAGATAAGGAAGAAAGAGATGTTTATTTGCTGTCCAAAAAGTTCTCTCACGTCACTTTTGGCTCAAGAGAAGATAGAGTCCAAGTCTCTCACGTTCTGGATTCAGATTCGGACTGCACAGACATACCTGACTCAAAACGCACACAAGTTTTTCATACGGACTCCGAATTGGGTGATTCTTTTTTTGTTGGAAACTAGATTTCGTGCACTTTCCAACCCAATTGGAATCACCTTAAAATTCGTCCGGAGCGTTGAGTTGTGGACGAAACAATCTGATGCTGCAGCAGAATCCGAGTCAAACTACAAGTCCAAAGGTGTTACATTACCTCCACTTGGGCCCATTGGCCTTGTACGACCTAGATTTAGTTTTAGGCTGCCTTGGGACGTCCTCCCACCTCCTTGGCCGCCACCCTTGCTCCTATATAAGTAGATCCATCTAGTAGCTTTTCCTTGGGATTTGTTTAGTTAAAAGTTAGCCATTGCAACTTCGTGTACTTCGTTTGTGTCCAACGACCAGACCAAGACCGCTTCCGGATCCCCACCATTATCAATACCTCATATATATTTGCAATATTCAGATTGCTTTATCATATTCTTGCTCGTTCTTCGATTGCTTGCAGGAATAGACCTTCGTGGTCAGGCTGACCATGCTTTCGGCATCGTCAGTAACCTCAGGAGATTGATTTAGCGATTGCTAAGGCGCAACGTCGTGCACGTTTGTAGTCGGATCGTCAAAGTCGTCTCCACCAAATCGATAGTTATCATCTCATCGAAAGATCGGGACACCCTTGCCTCTATCAAGTGGTATCAGTTTTCAGGTTGCTCTGTGAGAATTTCCAGTTTTTCCTAGATTAGATTTATTTTCTTACCTATTGTCCAAGAAAAAGCCACAAAACAAAAGTTAGATCTATTCATCCTTGGTCCAAGCCAGTCTGAGCCTTTGCAATTTTCTTTTCATTGCTTGCATAGTTGAATTATCGGTTGCATCGTCGTGTCGAGTTTCTGGTCTTAGTGTCTAGTTCCTTTAGAGTTTCGAGTTCTGTTCACATTAGTCACGCAGCCGCTGCATCATTATCCCATCCGCTGTCCACCATCCCATCCACCAATTTCCACCACGTGCTACGCACTGTTTATTGTCATAATCATAGTTGAGGTCACTCACATCTTCGCCAGATCGAATCTGCATCTTATCTAGTTTGTCTTGGAAAGAGGGAGAAAAAGAAGATAAAGAAAAAAAAGAGAGAAAAAAGGAAAGAAAAAAAAAAGAAAAAGAGGGAGAAGAAAAAGAAAAAAAAAGCGTGAGAAAAAAAAGAGAGAAGAAAAAAAATTGGATCTATCTAGAATCAATCTCGTACCTGAATTCGGATTGGAATCTGTTTTGCGCACTGTTCAGTAAAACAGGTGTATCTTCCTCATACGAAGTCCGTTTTGGCTCCGTGAGTACTCAAATTGAAGATAGCGACGAGCCGCATCTAAATAGTTGCAGAAGCTAGTTCAATACTTGACACCTCAAAATATGCTTCTAAATAGGTCTTTTTGCCCTCCGAAGTTCGTGAACACAGCTTGTTCCAATTTTTCAGGCCAGTTTTAGAATTCTTTGACTCCTCATATCAACTCGGAATTGAGTGATTCTTTTTGCATTGGAAAGCTTGAGTTAGTAGCATTCTTTGAAAGAATTTATCAAAAAATTGTCTTAAACTTTTCAAGAGGAAAGTTGGAGAGAGAGTTGTTGTATATCCTGCTTGGCAGTTGTTTTTCATCTTTATCTTCACTGCCGTTGTGATCTTCACTTATATCTTGCTGTCAAGAGCTACTTAGTATCCTTCATTGATGCTAGTTGTGCTACGCCATGACCTTATTAGTGTTCTAGGCTCGCGTCTCTAGTCCGGTCTAGCCTAGGACCAGCACAGTACCGTCGTTGAGCGTTTATTCAACATTGCATCTTTGAATTGATTATTGCTAATCTTTTGCTACCATATATAGCCAACCCAGCTCCACATATTTCTACCCCGTGTATACGTACGCTCCCCTGGCAATCGCTTTACTCAATATTCGGAGTTACTTGACACCGCTGGTTACCGATCACCGCCTGCTGCATGGTAAGAACTTGTAAGACATTGATATTTGCTTTACTGTGAGCGTTTTACCACCACATCCAAGTAGTTATAGGAACATTATTTTTGGGTTTTGTTTCTTGTTCTACTAATCATGACAGGATCCAGAGTCAATTCATGGGCTTTGTCGATCGTGGGAGACGTGCCACCACCTTTGCAAATACCACAACCGTCACGAGAGGTGCACAAACATCCAAATGCACATGATCAGGTTAATGTATCTATACCACCATTTAATGGCCATTTTAAACCTGCTTTATATATTGAATGGGAGTTCGACATAAAAAATATATTTGCTTCCCATAATTTCGACGAACATAAAAAGGTTAAGGTTGCGGTTGGTTCTTTCACTAGTTATGCTTTGGTTTGGTGGAGTGAATATTGTCGGTTACACCCTGATTATATACCTACTACTTGGGATGATTTAAAACTTGCCATGCGACATACTTTCGTCCCTGCTTATTATACTCGTGACATGATTAAGAAGTTGCAACACTTAAAACAAGGTAGTGACACTGTAACAAAATATTATGATGATTTACTAACTACCTTGTTGCATTCCTCTTTAGAAGAAAGTGAAGATGATTTTATGGATAGATTTTGGGGAGAATTAAACCGTGATATTCAAGAGATACTAATTCGTGAAGAGTGTTATCCTATGGACCATTTGTTTCATCTTGCTTGCAAAGCTGAACAGGAAATAAAACGACGTGTTGGGCACGAGGAGAACAAGCGCACGGTGCACATTCCAAGAGTTGATATGATTGTTCCTTCAACTACTAGGCATACTATGACAACCACATCCGTTGTTGTCAAGACTACATCACCTCCACCATGTGACACATCGCCCCCGAGAGTGGCTACATCATCTGAGTTGATCATAAGAGGTAATGACAAAGGTACTGATCTTCCATCTCTACATGAGAATGATGAATGCCTTGTCAATTTGAATGCACCATCTGATGAGCTACCCACTACTTTGATCACACCACCTATTTTAGAGGACTACGTTGATAATTTGACTTTGCCATGTGATCAAACAACTGAAATACCAACAATTTTGAGTGCACCCATTGAATTAACTATTGATGCAAAAGAACCAATGTTTAATCATTTTGATATGACCTCTAATCTTGGTGATGATTCTGTGTTGAATGACTTATTGCATGTTTGCTTATTTAAGCATGTTGTAGCATGCAAATTTGATGCAAGTAAGGTTTATTCACCAATGTTGGGATGGTTTAATGATGAACATTGTCAATCTTTTGAAATGAATAAGAGCTTCACTTATATGTGCAAACTGAGTTGCAATATTTTCATGCCTTCTACTTCTTGTGCTAATTTTTTGGCTTTAGATTTTATGAACTGTGCAAGTTACTCATCTATTCATGTGTCATATATGCAAAAATCAAGGGAAGTAAAAATGGATGACATATACATATACAACATGTACACCTTGTCTCTTTTGTTAGCCACATTTCAGATTAAGCAACGCCAAGGACGGCTTTATTTTCAAGAAGGGGAGGATGATGAGGACATGACTACCTTGGATATGACCAAAAATATTGCATATATGCATATTTGTCATGTGATTTCTAGTGCAAACTATTCAATAATCTATTTATGTTATCCAGAACAAAAATACTTCACACACTTTTGTGTTTTGTCTAATTGCAGGTGTATGGGACATTTGTACAATCCACATATGAAGATAAGGAAGAAAGAGATGTTTATTTGCTGTCCAAAAAGTTCTCTCACGTCACTTTTGGCCCAAGAGAAGATAGAGTCCAAGTCTCTCACGTTCTGGATTCAGATTCGGACTGCACAGACATACCTGACTCAAAACGCACACAAGTTTTTCATACGAACTCCGAATTGGGTGATTCTTTTTTTGTTGGAAACTAGATTTCGTGTAGTTTCCAACTCAATTGGAATCACCTTCAAATTCGTCTGGAGCGTTGAGTTGTGGACGAAACAATCTGATGCTGCAGCAGAATCCGAGTCAAACTACAAGTCCAAAGGTGTTACATCATCTCCACTTGGGCCCATTGGCCTTGTACGACCTAGATTTAGTTTTAGGCTGCCTTGGGACGTCCTCCCACCTCCTTGGCCACCACCCCTTGCTCTTATATAAGTAGATCCATCTAGTAGCTTTTCCTTGGGATTTGTTTAGTTAAAAGTTAGCCATTGCAACTTCGTGTACTTCGTTTGTGTCCAACGACCAGACCAAGACCGCTTCCGGATCCCCACCATTATCAATACCTCATATATATTTGCAATATTCAGATTGCTTTATCACATTCTTGCTCGTTCTTCGATTGCTTGCAGGAATAGACCTTCGTGGTCAGGCTGACCGTGCTTTCGGCATCGTCAGTAACCTCAGGAGATTGGTTTAGCGATTGCTAAGGCGCAACGTCGTGCACGTTTGTAGTCGGATCGTCAAAGTCGTCTCCACCAAATCGATAGTTATCATCTCATCGAAAGATCGGGACACCCTTGCCTCTATCAATTAGTTAACCCAAAAGGCATGACTAACCACTCATATAATCCAAACTTAGTTTTGAATGCTATTTTCCATTCATCTCCCAATTTCATACGAATTTGATGGTATCCACTACGCAAATCAACTTTGGAGAATATTGTAGAGCCACTCAATTCATCAAGCATATCATCTAGCCTAGGAATAGGATGACGATAACGAATAGTAATATTATTAATGCCTCTACAATCAACACACATACGTGATGTACCATCCTTTTTCGGCACTAGAATAATAGGAACAACACAAGGACTAAGGGATTCGCGTATATAACCTTTGTCGAGAAGCTCTTGTACTTGACGCATAATCTCCTTCATCTCCTCTGGATTGGTACGGTATGGTGCACGGTTTGGCAGTGAAGCACCGGGAATTAAGTCAATCTGATGCTCAATCCCTCGAATAGGCGGTAATCCCGGTGGCACGTCTTGTGGAAAGACGTCAGCGAACTCCTGCAAAATGTTAGTGACAGCAGGAGGCAAAGAGGAAGGCACGTCCTTGAATGAAAATAATGCCTCTTTGCACACAAAAGCATAGCAAACAGATTTGCTAAAATCTAGCTCATCAATATCAGATTTGGTGGCAAATAAATATGCACTTTTCAATTTAATTTCAGAAGCAACACTAGATGGTTTATTATTAGGCTTCATTTGTTGCTCAAATTCTATTGCCACAATCTGATTTTCACTCTTATTCGTCTCCTGTTTTCCTTTATTAGCTCTATTAATATCATCTTTCAAAATGGAATCAGGAGTCATAGGAAGCAAAGTAATATTTTCATCCTTATGAACAAGAGTATAGTGATAGTTTCTACCATGGTGTACAGAATTTTTATCAAATTGCCATGGTCTACCAAGTAATAAGGAACATGCTTGCATAGGTACCACATCACAATCAACATAATCAGCATATGTAGAGATACTAAAATGCACACGAACAGTACGTGTTACCTTAACCTTGCCGCTTTTGTTGAACCATTGGATGTAGTAAGGATGTGGATGTGGTCTTGTGGTGAGAGAAAGCTTCTCCACCAGCTCCATGCTAGCCAAGTTGTTGCAGCTCCCTCCGTCTATGATGACGCGCACAGAATGTTCCTTCACAACTCCCTTGCTATGGAACAAATTGTGCCTCTAATTTTGCTCAGCTTGTGTGATCTGCACACTCAAAACACGTTGAGCAACTAAACATTCATACCTGTCAGCGTCTTCAGGAGCCATGTATTGCGTCTCATGATCAGAATCATCTCCACCATGTTCTTCACGTGTAATAAGAGCCAAAGTCTCCTCATCATAGTCACTAGCAGACTCATATCCACCATCCGCAGTAGCAATCATCACACGCGGAGATTTGCATTCTCTCGCATAATGACCTCCTCCCTTACAACGACGACAAATAATATCACTTGTGTGCCCTGTTGATGCCATGGAAGAAGAAGAACGCTGTGCAGGCCCGGCAGGTGCGCTCTTGGCAGATAATGGTGGTTGTGCCTGTTTTCTTGTATCACGGCTGGAGGTGGCACCGGATGGAGGTGCTGGTGCAGTTGAAGTAGAAGATGCACGCGGTGTCCATGATGAAGGTCGGCCTGCAGAAAAGTTAGTTCGCGCCAATGCTTGTCGATCCTGCACTTCACGTTCAGCTTTACAAGCAAGAAGGAATAAACGAGTGATATTAGTATACTCCTTATAGTCTAGAATGGTCTGAATCTCTCTATTTAATCCACCCAGAAAACGTGCAAGCATAGCTTCATTCTCCTCAACAATACCACATCGAATCATGCCAGTTTGTAATTCCTGATAATATTCTTCTACAGAATTTTTTCCTTGTCTTAAACGCTGCAATTTTTGAAGCAATTCACATTGATAATATGGTGGAACCCAACGCGTACGCATAGCAGTTTTCAAAGCAGCCCAAGTAGTTGGAATAGGATATAATCTACAATGTTCAGACCACCAGACACATGCAAAACTAGTGAAAGCACAAACAGCAGCAGCAACCCGTCTCTCCTCGGGATATTGTAAACATGTAAAACGTTGTTCAGTTTCTAACTCCCAAGTAAGATATATATCAGGAACATATCTACCCTCAAATGGTGGAATATTCAATTTCAGTTTAGGAATATGGACATCATCTCGTACCTGAGGTGGTGGTGCAGGCCTACCATTACGAATATATACCTGAGGTCGACCTGCTGGTGGTGGTGCTGGTGGCTGCACGTAGTTCTGATTTTGAGAAACCTCATCCTCGTAATCTCCCACATAATCATCCTCCTCCGCATCAGCAGCAGGAGCCACAGTGATAGAGGCAAAGGTGTCCCGTCTTTCGATGAGATGATGGATATCGCTTTGGTGGCAGTCGACTTTGACGATCCGACTACGAACGTGCGAGGATGTCGCGCCTTAGCAATCGCTAAACCAACTCCGAGAGGTTATTGACCACGCCGGAGCACGATCAACCTGACCACGAGGGTCTGTTTCCTGCGAGCAAACGAAGAACAAGCAAGAAACTGAGATTGCAATCTGGATATTGCGAATATAAGATGAAAGCTTTATTGATCAAGGTGGGGTTCTGTGACGCCTTTGTCTGGTCGTTGAACACAAACGAAGTACGCGAAGTTGCAGCTATGGCGAACTTTTAATCTAAACAAAACCCAAAGTCTAAACGATGCCCTAAGGGCTGTATATATGGAGGAAGAGGGGGAAATTTCGTGGCCCTTGGTGGAGGGGTCCGAAATCAACCCTATCTCTTGTTTCCCCACACACACGGACTCTAAAAATAGCCTATACTTATGTATTTCGAAATTACATGGGCCTGGCCTAATAATAAGGTGACGCAGCACCTAAAATAGCGTCGAGACGAAATTTATGAAGTGGCATCTTGTATATTTCGTCCAAGGCTTCATGCACCCATTATGGTGGCTTCAAAGTCCTGAAATCATCACTTGTAACTCCGTTCTTGTTCTTGCTCCAATGTTCATCCTTCTCCAAGCTAGGCCCTTCATTTGTAAGGAAAACAAATGTATCCAATTTAGGCAGCATCATATTCTCATGAACATTAGAATCATTACCAAGAAACGAAAGTACCTGGTAATTTAGTTGGCGTGCACGAGCTCTAGTAATTGGTCCAGTATGTATAGCAGCAGGGGCTGTGGGTGTAACAATTGTATTGATGTCCTCATCATCCTCCCCTTCTTGAAATGAAGTCGTCCTCGACGGAAGTTCATCTTCCTCACCCAAATAAGGCTTCAAATCTGCAATGTTAAAAGTGGGACTAACCCCAAAATCTGCAGGCAGCTCAAGTTTATATGCATTATCATTTATTTTCTCTAACACCTTAAAGGGACCATCAGCATGTGGCATTAACTTTGATTTGCGGAAATCAGGAAATGTATCCTTACGCAAATGTAACCAAACAAGATCTCCAGGTGCAAACACAACATGTTTTCTACCCTTATCTCCAAGCAAGTTTATATTTAGCATTCATACGCTCAATGTTTTCCTTAGTTAACTCATGCATTTTTAAAATCAATTCAGCACGTTGTTTAGCATCAAAATTAACCTTCTCCGAAGATGGAAGAGGCAACAAATCAATAGGTGCACGAGGTAGGAAACCATACACAACTTCAAAAGGGCACATCTTAGTAGTAGAATGCAATGAACGATTATAAGCAAATTCAATATGAGGCAAGCATTCCTCCCACATTTTCTTATTATTCTTCAAAACAGCCCTAAGCATAGTAGACAACGTTCTATTGACTACTTCAGTTTGTCCATCAGTTTGGGGGTGACAAGTAGTACTAAAAAGCAGTTTAGTCCCCAACTTAGCCCATAAACATCTCCAAAAGTGGCTAAGAAATTTAGTATCACGATTTGAAACAATAGTATTTGGCACACCATGCAAGCGAATAATTTCACGAAAGAACAAATCAGCAACATTAACAGCATCATCGCTTTTATGACATGGTATAAAGTGTGCCATTTTCGAGAATCTATCCACGACAACAAATATGCTATCCCTCCCCTTCTTTGTTCGAGGTAAACCTAAAACAAAGTCCATAGATATATCCTCCCAAGGAACACTAGATACAGGCAAAGGCATATATAAACCATGAGGATTGAGTCGTGACTTAGCTTTTTGACATGTAGTGCAGCGAGCAATAAAACGCTCAACATCCCGTCTCATCTTTGGCCAAAAGAAATGTGTAGCAAGTACGTCCTTCGTCTTCTTCACGCCAAAGTGTCCCATTAATCCTCCTCCATGTGCCTCCTGCAACAACAAAAGACGAACGGAGCTAGCTGGAATGCATAGCTTGTTAGCACGAAACACAAATCCATCGTTAACAACAAACTTGTTCCACATTCTTCCTTCTTTACAATTCTGCATTACATCTTTAAAATCAGCATCATGCACATATTGATCTTTGATGGTCTCCAAACCAAATATTTTGAAGTCAAGTTGTGAAAGCATAGTATAGCGACGAGACAATGCATTAGCAATAACATTTTCTTTTCCCTTCTTGTGTTTAATGACATAAGGGAAAGTCTCAATGAATTCAACCCATTTAGCATGTCTACGATTCAGTTTAGCTTGACTTTTAATATGTTTCAAAGATTCATGATCAGAATGTATAAAAAATTCTTTGGGCCATAAATAATGTTGCCATGTTTCTAAAGTCCGAACAAGAGCATATAATTCTTTATCATAAGTAGAATAATTCAGACTAGGCCCACTCAATTTTTCAGAAAAGTATGCAACAGGTTTGCCATCTTGTAATAACACACCTCCTAATCCAATTCCACTAGCATCACATTCAAGCTCAAAAGTCTTATTAAAATCAGGAAGTTGGAGTAAAGGAGCATGTGTCAACTTATTGTTCAATACCGTGAAGGCTTCTTCCTGTGCGGTACCCCAAAGAAAAGGCACATATTTCTTTGTAAGCTCATTGAGAGGTGCAGCAATGGTGCTGAAATCTCTCACAAAACGCCTATAGAATCCAGCGAGGCCAAGAAAACTCCTCACTTGTGTGACCGTTTTGGGCTGCGGCCAACTCTCAATAGCTTCAATCTTGGCTTTATCAACTTCAATTCCCTATGGAGTAACAACATAGCCAAGAAAAGATACTCGGTCGGTGCAAAAGGTGCACTTCCCAAGGTTACCAAACAAACGTGCATCACGTAGAGCAATAAAAGCAGCACGTAAATATTCCAAATGTTCTTCCAAAGATCTGCTATAAATCAATATGTCATCAAAGTAAACTACCACAAATCGTCCAATGAAAGCACGTAAAACTTCGTTCATTAATCTCATGAAAGTACTAGGTGCATTAGTTAACCAAAAGGCATGACTAACCACTCATATAATCCAAACTTAGTTTTAAATGCTGTTTTCCATTCATCTCCCAATTTCATACGAATTTGATGGTAGCCACTACGCAAATCAACTTTGGAGAATATTGTAGAGCCACTCAATTCATCAAGCATATCATCTAGCCTAGGAATAGGATGACGATAACGAATAGTAATATTATTAATGCCTCTATAATCAACACACATACGTGATGACCATCCTTTTTGGCACTAGAATAATAGGAACAGCACAAGGACTAAGGGATTCGCGTATATAACCTTTGTCGAGAAGCTCTTGTACTTGACGCATGATCTCCTTTGTCTCCTCTGGATTGGTACGGTATGGTGCACGGTTTGACAGTGAAGCACCGGGAATTAAGTCAATCTGATGCTCAATCCCTCGATTAGGCGGTAATCCCGGTGGCACGTCTTGTGGAAAAACGTCAGCGAACTCCTGCAAAATGTTAGTGACAGCAGGAGGCAAAGAGGAAGGCACGTCCTCGAATGAAAATAATGCCTCTTTGCACACAAAAGCATAGCAAACAGATTTGCTGAAATCTAGCTCATCAATATCAGATTTGGTGGCAAATAAACATGCACTTTTCAATTTAATTTCAGAAGCAACACTAGATGGTTTATTATTAGGCTTCATTTGTTGCTCAAATTCTTTTGCCACAATCTGATTTCACTCTTATTCTTCTCCTGTTTTGCTTTATTAGCTCTATTAATATCATCTTTCAAAATGGAATCAGGAGTCATAGGAAGCAAAGTAATATTTTTATCCTTATGAACAAGAGTATAGTGATTGTTTCTACCATGGTGTACACAATTTTTATCAAATTGCCATGGTCTACCAAGTAATAAGGAACATGCTTGCATAGGTACCACATCACAATCAACATAATCAGCATATGTAGAGATACTAAAATGCACACGAACAGTACGTGTTACCTTAACCTTGCCGCTGTTGTTGAACCATTGATAAGGACATGACTACCTTGGATATGACCAAAAATATTTCATATATGCATATTTGTAAGGTGATTTCTAGTGCAAACTATTCAATAATCTATTTATGTTATCCAGAACAAAAATACTTCACACACTTTTGTGTTTTGTCTAATTGCAGGTGTATGGGACATTTGTACAACCCACATATGAAGATAAGGAAGAAAGAGATGTTTATTTGCTGTCCAAAAAGTTCTCTCGCGTCACTTTTGGCCCAAGAGAAGATAGAGTCCAAGTCTCTCACGTTCTGGATTCAGATTCGGACTGCACAGACACACCTGACTCAAAACGCACACAAGTTTTTCATACGGACTCCGAATTGGGTGATTCTTTTTTTGTTGGAAACTAGATTTCGTGCACTTTCCAACCCAATTGGAATCACCTTCAAATTCGTCCGGAGCGTTGAGTTGTGGACGAAACAATCTGATGCTGCAGCAGAATCCGAGTCAAACTACAAGTCCAAAGGTGTTACATCACCTCCACTTGGGCCCATTGGCCTTGTACGACCTAGATTTAGTTTTAGGCTGCCTTGGGACGTCCTCCCACCTCCTTGGACGCCACCCCTTGCTCCTATATAAGTAGATCCATCTAGTAGCTTTTCCTGGGGGATTTGTTTAGTTAAAAGTTAGCCATTGCAACTTCGTGTACTTCGTTTGTGTCCAACGACCAGATCAAGACCGCTTCCGGATCCCCACCATTATCAATACCTCATATATATTTGCAATATTCAGATTGTTTTATCATATTCTTGCTCGTTCTTCGATTGCTTGCAGGAATAGACCTTCGTGGTCAGGCTGACCGTGCTTTCGGAATCGTCAGTAACCTCAGGAGATTGGTTAAGCGATTGCTAAGGCGCAACGTCGTGCACGTTTGTAGTTGGATCGTCAAAGTCGTCTCCACCAAATCGATAGTTATCATCTCATCGAAAGATCGGGACACCTTTGCCTCTATCAAGTGGTATCAGTTTTCAGGTTGCTCGGTGAGAATTTCCAGTTTTTCCTAGATTAGATTTTTTTCTTACCTATTGTCCAAGAAAAAGCCACAAAAAAAAAGTTAGATCTGTTCATCCTTTATCCAAGCCAGTCTGAGCCTTTGCAATTTTCTATTCATTGCTTGCATAGTTGAATTATCGGTTGCATCGTCGTGTCAGTTGCTGGTCTTAGTGTCTAGTTCCTTTAGAGTTTCGAGTTCTGTTCACATTAGTCACGCCGCCGCTGCATCATTATCCCTTCCGCCGTCCACCATCCCATCTATTAATTTCCACCATGTGCTACGCACTGTTCATTGTCATAATCATAGTTGAGGTCATTCACATCTTCGCCTGATCCAATCTGCATCTTATCTAGTTTGTCTTGGAAAGAGGGAGAAAAAAAAGAGAGAGAAAAAAAAGAGAAAAAAGGAAAGAAAAAAAAGAAAAAGAGAGAGAAGAAAAAGAAAAAAAAAGCGTGAGAAAAAAAAGGAGAGAAAAAAAATTGGATCTATCTAGAATCAATCTCGTACCTGAATTCGGATTGGAATCTGTTTTGCGCACTGTTCAGTAAAACAGGTGTATCTTCCTCATACGAAGTCAGTTTTGGCTCCGTGAGTACTCAAATTGAAGCTAGCAACGAGCCGCATCTAAATAGTTGCAGAAGCTAGTTCAATATTTGTCACCTCAAAATCGGCTTCTAAATAGGTCTTGATAAGGACATGACTACCTTGGATATGACCAAAAATATTTCATATATGCATATTTGTAAGGTGATTTCTAGTGCAAACTATTCAATAATCTATTTACGTTATCCAGAACAAAAATACTTCACACACTTTTGTGTTTTGTCTAATTGCAGGTGTATGGGACATTTGTACAATCCACACATGAAGATAAGGAAGAAAGAGATGTTTATTTGCTGTCCAAAAAGTTCTCTCACGTCACTTTTGGCTCAAGAGAAGATAGAGTCCAAGTCTCTCACGTTCTGGATTCAGATTCGGACTGCACAGACACACCTGACTCAAAACGCACACAAGTTTTTCATACGGACTCCGAATTGGGTGATTCTTTTTTTGTTGGAAACTAGATTTCGTGCACTTTTCAACCCAATTGGAATCACCTTCAAATTCGTCCGGAGCGTTGAGTTGTGGACGAAACAATCTGATGCTGCAGCAGAATCCGAGTCAAACTACAAGTCCAAAGGTGTTACATCACCTCCACTTGGGCCCATTGGCCTTGTACGACCTAGGTTTAGTTTTAGGCTGCCTTGGGACGTCCTCCCACCTCCTTGGCCGCCACCCCTTGCTCCTATATAAGTAGATCCATCTAGTAGCTTTTCCTGGGGGATTTGTTTAGTTAAAAGTTAGCCATTGCAACTTCGTGTACTTCGTTTGTGTCCAACGACCAGACCAAGACCGCTTCCGGATCCCCACCATTATCAATACCTCATATATATTTGCAATATTCAGATTGTTTTATCATATTCTTGCTCGTTCTTCGATTGCTTGCAGGAATAGACCTTCGTGGTCAGGCTGACCGTGCTTCCGGCATCGTCAGTAACCTCAGGAGATTGGTTAAGCGATTGCTAAGGCGCAACGTCGTGCACGTTTGTAGTCGGATCGTCAAAGTCGTCTCCACCAAATCGATAGTTATCATCTCATCGAAAGATCGGGACACCTTTGCCTCTATCAACCATTGGATGTAGTAAGGATGTGGATGTGGTCTTGTGGTGAGAGAAAGCTTCTCCACCATCTCCATGCTAGCCAAGTCGTTGCAGCTCCCTCCGTCTATTATGACGCGCACAGAACGTTCCTTCACAACTCCCTTGGTATGGAACAAATTGTACCTCTGATTTTGCTCAGCTTGTGTGACCTGCACACTCAAAACACGTTGAGCAACTAAACATTCATACCTATCAGCGTCTTCAGGAGCCATGTATTGCGTATCATGATCAGAATCATCTCCACCATGTTCTTCACGTGTAATAAGAGCCAATGTCTCCTCATCATAGTCACTAGCGGACTCATATCCACCACCCTCGGTAGCAATCATCACACGCGGAGATTTGCATTCTCTCGCATAATGACCTCCTCCCTTACAACAACGACAAATAATATCACTTGTGTGCCTCGTTGATGCCCTGGAAGAAGAAGAACTCTGTGCAGGCCCGGGAGGTGCGCTCTTGGCAGATAATGGTGGTTGTTCCTGTTTTCTTGTATCACGGCTGTAGGAGGCACCTGATTGAAGTGCTGGTGCATTTGAAGTAGAAGATGCACGCGGTGTCCATGATGAAGGTCGGCCTGCAGAAAAGTTAGTTCGCGCCAATGCTTGTCGATCGTGCACTTCACGTTCAGCTTTACAAGCAAGATGGAATAAACGAGTGATATTAGTATACTCCTTATAGTCTAGAATTGATAGAGGCGAGGGTGTCCCGATCTTTCGATGAGATGATAACTATCGATTTGGTGAAGACGACTTTGACGATCCAACTACAAACGTGCACGACGTTGCGCCTTAGCAATCGCTAAACCAATCTCCTGAGGTTACTGACGATGCCGGAAGCACGGTCAGCCTGACCACGAAGGTCTATTCCTGCAAGCAATCGAAGAACGAGCAAGAATATGATAAAGCAATCTGAATATTGCAAATATATATGAGGTATTGATAATGGTGGGGATCCGGAAGCGGTCTTGGTCTGGTCGTTGGACACAAACGAAGTACACGAAGTTGCAATGGCTAACTTTTAACTAAACAAATCCCAAGGAAAAGCTACTAGATGGATCTACTTATATAGGAGCAAGGGGTGGTGGCCAAGGAGGTGGGAGGACGTCCCAAGGCAGCCTAAAACTAAATCTAGGTCGTACAAGGCCAATGGGCCCAAGTGGACGTGATGTAACACCTTTGGACTTGTAGTTTGACTCGGATTCTGCTGCAGCATCAGATTGTTTCGTCCACAACTCAACGCTCCGGACGAATTTGAAGGTGATTCCACTTGGGTTGGAAAGTGCACGAAATCTAGTTTCCAGCAAAAAAAGAATCACCCAATTCGGAGTCCGTATGAAAAACTTGTGTGCGTTTTGAGTCAGGTATGTCTGTGCAGTCCGAATCTGAATCCAGAACGTGAAAGACTTGGACTCTATCTTCTCTTGGGCCAAAAGTGACGTGAGAGAACTTTTTGGACAGCAAATAAACATCTCTTTCTTCCTTATCTTCATATGTGGATTGTACAAATGTCCCATACACCTGCAATTAGACAAAACACAAAAGTGTGTGAAGTATTTTTGTTCTGGATAACATAAATAGATTATTGAATAGTTTGCACTAGAAATCACCTGACAAATATGCATATATGCAATATTTTTGGTCATATCCAAGGTATTCATGTCCTCATCATCCTCCCCTTCTTGAAAATAAAGCCGTCCTCGGCGTTGCTTAATCTGAAATGTGGCTAACAAAAGAGACAAGGTCTACATGTTGTATATGTATATGTCATCCATCTTTACTTCCCTTGATTTTTGCATATATGACACATGAATAGATGAGTAACTTGCATAGTTCATAAAATCTAAAGCCAAAAAATTAGCACAAGAAGTAGAAGGCATGAAAATATTGCAACTCAGTTTGCACATATAAGTGAAGCTCTTATTCATTTCAAAAGATTGACAATGTTCATCATTAAACCATCCCAACATTGGTGAATAAACCTTACTTGCATCAAATTTACATGCTACAACATGCTTAAATAAGCAAACATGCAATAAGTCATTCAACACAGAATCATCACCAAGATTAGAGGTCATATCAAAATGATTAAACATTGGTTCTTTTGCATCAATAGTTAATTCAATGGGTGCACTCAAAATTGTTGGTATTTCAGTTGTTTGATCACATGGCAAAGTCAAATTATCAACATAGTCCTCTAAAATAGGTGGTGTGATCAAAGTAGTGGATAGCTCATCAGATGGTGCATTCAAATTGACAAGGCATTCATCATTCTCATGTAGAGATGGAAGATCAGTACCTTTGTCATTACCTCTTATGATCAACTCAGATGATGTAGCCACTCTCGGGGGCGATGTGTCACATGGTGGAGGTGATGTAGTCCTGACAACAACGGATGTGGTTGTCATAGTATGCCTAGTAGTTGAAGGAACAATCATATCAACTCTTGGAATGTGCACCGTGCGCTTGTTCTCCTCGTGGCCAACACGTCGTTTTATTTCCTGTTCAGCTTTGCAAGCAAGATGAAACAAATGGTCCATAGGATAACACTCTTCATGAATTAGTATCTCTTGAATATCACGGTTTAATCCTCCCCAAAATCTATCCATAAAATCATCTTCACGTTCTTCTAAAGAGGAATGCAACAAGGTAGTTTGTAAATCATCATAATATTTTGTTACAGTTTCACTACCTTGTTTTAAGTGTTGCAACTTCTTAATCATGTCACGAGTATAATAAGTAGGGACGAAAGTATGTCGCATGGCAAGTTTCAAATCATCCCAAGTAGTAGGTATATAATCAGGGTGTAACCGACAATATTCACTCCACCAAACCAAAGCATAACCAGTGAAAGAACCAACCGCAACCTTAACCTTTTTATGTTCATCGAAATTATGGGAAGCAAATATATTTTTTATGTCGAACTCCCATTCAATATATAAAGCAGGTTTAAAACGGCCATTAAATGGTGGTATAGATACATTAACCTGATCATGTGCATTTAGATGTTTGTGCACCTCTCGTGACGGTTGTGGTATTTGCAAAGGTGGTGGCACGTCTCCCGCGATCGACAAAGCCCATGAATTGACTCTGGATCCTGTCATGATTAGTAGAACAAGAAACAAAACCCAAAAATAATGTTCCTATAACTACTAGGATGTGGTGGTAAAACGCTCACAGTAAAGCAAATATCAATGTCTTACAAGTTCTTACCATGCAGCAGGCGGTGATCGGCAACCAGCGGTGTCAGTAACTCCGAATATTGAGTAAAGCGATTGCCAGGGGAGCGTACGTATACACGGTGTAGAAATATGTGGAGCTGGGTTGGCTATATATGGTAGCAAAAGATTAGCAATAATCAATTCAAAGATGCAATGTTGAATAAACGCTCAACGACGGTACTGTGCTGGTCCTAGGCTAGACCGGACTAGAGACGCGAGCCTAGAACACTAATGAGGTCAAGGCGTAGCACAACTAGCATCAATGAAGGATACTAAGTAGCTCTTGACAGCAAGATATAAGTGAAGATCACAACGGCAGTGAAGATAATGATGAAAAACAACTGCCAAGCAGGATATACAACAACTCTCTCTCCAACTTTCCTCTTGAAAAGTTTGAGACAATTTTCTGATAAATTCTTTCAAAGAATGCTACTAACTCAAGCTTTCCAATGCAAAAAGAATCACTCAATTCTGAGTTGATATGAGGAGTCAAAGAATTCTAATACTGGCCTCAAAAATTGGAACAAGTTGTGTTCACGAACTTCGGAGGGCAAAAAGACCTATTTAGAAGCCGATTTTGAGGTGTCAAATATTGAACTAGCTTCTGCAACTATTTAGATGCGGCTCGTCGCTATCTTCAATTTGAGTACTCACGGAGCCAAAACGGACTTCGTATGAGGAAGATACACCTGTTTTACTGAACAGTGCGCAAAACAGATTCCAATCCGAATTCAGGTACGAGATTGATTCTAGATAGATCCAATTTTTTTCTTCTCTCTTTTTTTTCTCACGCTTTTTTTTCTTCTCTCTCTTTTTCTTTCCTTTTTTTCTCTTTTTTTTTCTCTATCTTTTTTTTCTCCCTCTTTCCAAGACAAACTAGATAAGATGCAGATTGGATCAGGCGAAGATGTGAATGACCTCAACTATGATTATGACAATGAACAGTGCATAGCACGTGGTGGAAATTAATAGATGGGATGGTGGACAGCGGAACGGATAATGATGCAGCGGCGGCGTGACTAATGTGAACAGAACTCGAAACTCTAAAGGAACTAGACACTAAGACCAGCAACTGACACGACGATGCAACCGATAATTCAACTATGCAAGCAATGAATAGAAAATTGCAAAGGCTCAGACTGGCTTGGATAAAGGATGAATAGATCTAACTTTTTTTGTGGCTTTTTCATGGACTGTAGATATGAATGACAGATGGGATCTAAACTATGAAAAACTGTAAAATCTCACCGAGCAACCTGAAAACTGATACCACTTGATAGAGGCGAGGGTGTCCCGATCTTTCGATGAGATGATAACTATCGATTTGGTGAAGACGACTTTGACGATCCGACTACAAACGTGCACGACGTTGCGCCTAACGCACCTCTCCAACAACAACAACGACGACTACCTCCACGTCGCGAAATAGACCTCCGCCGAGCGAGCCGTGTTCCTCTTGCGTTTGGCCAAACTGTTGGTGCTGCTGTTGATACTTCTGTGGCTCCTGCTGCTGATGCAGAGGAGGATGATTATGTGGGAGATTACGAGGATGAGGTTGCTCAAAATCAGAACTACGTGCAACCACCAGCACCACCACCAGCAGGTCGACCTCAGGTATATATTCGTAATGGTAGGCCTGCACCACCACCTCATGTACGAGATGATGTCCATATTCCTAAACTGAAATTGAATATTCCACCATTTGAGGGTAGATATGTTCCTGATATATATCTTACTTGGGAGTTAGAAACTGAACAACGATTTACATGTTTACAATATCCTGAGGAGAGACGAGTTGCTGCTGCTGTTTGTGCTTTCACTAGTTTTGCATGTGTATGGTGGTCTGAACATTGTAGATTATATCCTATTCCAACTACTTGGGCTGCTTTGAAAACTGCTATGCGTACTCGTTGGGTTCCACCATATTATCAACGTGAATTGCTTCAAAAATTACAGCGCTTAAGACAAGGAAAAAATTCTGTAGAACAATATTATCAGGAATTACAAACTGGCATGATTAGATGTGGTATTGTTGAGGAGAATGAAGCTATGCTTGCACGTTTTCTGGGTGGATTAAATAGAGAGATTCAGACCATTCTAGACTATAAGGAGTATACTAATATCACTCGTTTATTCCATCTTGCTTGTAAAGCTGAACGTGAAGTGCAGGATCGACAAGCATTGGCGCGAACTAACTTTTCTACAGGCCAACCTTCATCATGGACACCGCGTGCATCTTCTACTTCAACTGCACCAGCACCTCAATCACGTGCCTCCTCCAGTCGTGATACAAGAAAACAGGCACAACCACCATTATCTGCCAAGAGCGCACCTGCTGGGCCTGCACAGAGTTCTTCTTCTTCCATGGCATCAACAGGGCACACAAGTGATATTATTTGTTGTCGTTGTAAGGGAGGAGGCCATTATGCGAGGGAATGCAAATCTCCGCGTGTGATGATTGCTACCGCGGATGGTGGATATGAGTCCGCTAGTGACTATGATGAGGAGACTTTGGCTCTTATTACACGTGAAGAACATGGTGGAGATGATTCTGATCATGAGACGCAATACATGGCTCCTGATGACGCTGACAGGTATGAATGTTTAGTTGCTCAACGTGTTTTGAGTCTGCAGGTCACACAAGCTGAGCAAAATCAGAGGCACAATTTGTTCCATACCAAGGGAGTTGTGAAGGAACGTTCTGTGCGCGTCATAATAGACGGAGGGAGCTGCAACAACTTGGCTAGCATGGAGATGGTGGAGAAGCTTTCTCTCACCACAAGACCACATCCACATCCTTACTACATCCAATGGTTCAACAACAGCGGCAAGGTTAAGGTAACATGTACTGTTCGTGTGCATTTTGGTATCTCTACATATGCTGATTATGTTGATTGTGTTGTGGTACCTATGCAAGCATGTTCCTTATTACTTGGTAGACCATGGCAATTTGATAAAAATTCTGTACACCATGGTAGAAACAATCACTATACTCTTGTTCATAAGGATAAAAATATTACTTTGCTTCCTATGACTCCTGATTCCATTTTGAAAGATGATATTAATAGAGCTAATAAAGCACAACAGGAGAAGAATAAGAGTGAAAATCAGATTGTGGCAAAAGAATTTGAGCAACAAATGAAGCCTAATAATAAACCATTTAGTGTTGCTTCTGAAATTAAATTGAAAATTGCATGTTTATTTGCCACCAAATCTGATATTGATGAGCTAGATTTCAGCAAATCTGTTTGCTATGCTTTTATGTGCAAAGAGGCATTATTTTCATTCGAGGACGTGCCTTCCTCTTTGCCTCCTGCTGTCACTAACATTTTGCAGGAGTTCGCTGACGTTTTTCCACAAGACGTGCCACCGGGATTACCGCCTATTCGAGGGATTGAGCATCAGATTGACTTAATTCCCGGTGCTTCACTGCCAAACCGTGCACCATACCGTACCAATCCAGAGGAGACGAA
Organism: Triticum dicoccoides; assembly: GCF_002162155.2. Taxonomy (NCBI): domain Eukaryota; kingdom Viridiplantae; phylum Streptophyta; class Magnoliopsida; order Poales; family Poaceae; genus Triticum; species Triticum dicoccoides. Next base: position 100,913 of record NW_021187997.1, read on the forward strand.
GGAGATTATGCGTCAAGTACAAGAGCTTCTCGACAAAGGTTATATACGCGAATCCCTTAGTCCTTGTGCTGTTCCTATTATTCTAGTGCCAAAAAGGATGGTACATCACGTATGTGTGTTGATTGTAGAGGCATTAATAATATTACTATTCGTTATCGTCATCCTATTCCTAGGCTAGATGATATGCTTGATGAATTGAGTGGCTCTACAATATTCTCCAAAGTTGATTTGCGTAGTGGCTACCATCAAATTCGTATGAAATTGGGAGATGAATGGAAAACAGCATTTAAAACTAAGTTTGGATTATATGAGTGGTTAGTCATGCCTTTTGGGTTAACTAATGCACCTAGTACTTTCATGAGATTAATGAACGAAGTTTTACGTGCTTTCATTGGACGATTTGTGGTAGTTTACTTTGATGACATACTGATTTATAGCAGATCTTTGGAAGAACATTTGGAACATTTACGTGCTGTGTTTATTGCTCTACGCGATGCACGTTTGTTTGGTAACCTTGGGAAGTGCACCTTTTGCACCGACCGAGTATCTTTTCTTGGCTATGTTGTTACTCCACAGGGAATTGAAGTTGACAAAGCCAAGATTGAAGCTATTGAGAGTTGGCCGCAGCCCAAAATGGTCACACAAGTGAGGAGTTTTCTTGGCCTCGCTGGATTCTATAGGCGTTTTGTGAGAGATTTCAGCACCATTGCTGCACCTCTCAACGAGCTTACAAAGAAGGATGTGCCTTTTGTTTGGGGTACCGCACAGGAAGAAGCCTTCTCGGTATTGAAAGATAAGTTGACACATGCTCCTTTACTCCAACTTCCTGATTTTAATAAGACTTTTGAGCTTGAATGTGATGCTAGTGGAATTGGATTAGGAGGGTGTTATTACAAGATGGCAAACCTGTTGCATACTTTTCTGAAAAATTGAGTGGGCCTAGTCTGAATTATTCTACTTATGATAAAGAATTATATGCTCTTGTTCGGACTTTAGAAACATGGCAACATTATTTATGGCCCAAAGAATTTGTTATACATTCTGATCATGAATCTTTGAAACATATTAAAAGTCAAGCTAAACTGAATCGTAGACATGCTAAATGGGTTGAATTCATTGAGACTTTCCCTTATGTCATTAAACACAAGAAGGGAAAAGAAAATGTTATTGCTGATGCATTGTCTCGTCGCTATACTATGCTTTCACAACTTGACTTCAAAATATTTGGTTTGGAGACCATCAAAGATCAATATGTGCATGATGCTGATTTTAAAGATGTAATGCAGAATTGTAAAGAAGGAAGAATGTGGAACAAGTTTGTCGTTAACGATGGATTTGTGTTTCGTGCTAACAAGCTATGCATTCCAGCTAGCTCCGTTCGTCTTTTGTTGTTGCAGGAGGCGCATTGATAGAGGCAAAGGTGTCCCGTCTTTCGATGAGATGGTGGATTTCGCTTTGGTGGCAGTCGACTTTGACGATCCGACTACGAACGTGCGAGGACGTCGCGCCTTAGCAATCGCTAAACCAACTCCGAGAGGTTATTGACCATGCCGGAGCACGATCAACCTGACCACGAGGGTCTGTTTCCTGCGAGCAAACGAAGAACAAGCAAGAAACTGAGATTGTAATCTGGATATTGCGAATATAAGATGAAAGCTTTATTGATCAAGGTGGGGTTCTGTGACGCCTTTGTCTGGTCGTTGAACACAAAAGAAGTACGCGAAGTTGCAGCTATGGCGAACTTTTAATCTAAACAAAACCCAAAGTCTAAACGATGCCCTAAGGGCTGTATATATGGAGGAAGAGGGGGGAATTTCGTGGCCCTTGGTGGAGGGGTCCGAAATCAACCCTATCTCTTGTTTCCCCACACATACGGACTCTAAAAATAGCCTATACTGATGTATTTCGAAATTACATGGGCCTGGCCCAATAATAAGGTGACGCAGCACCTAAAATAGCCTCGGGACGAAATTTATGAAGTGGCATCTTGTATATTTCGTCCAAGGCTTCATGCACCCATTATGGTGGCTTCAAAGTCCTGAAATCATCACTTGTAACTCCGTTCTTGTTCCCCTTGCGCATGCCATCATCTCCATGCTTGTTCTTGCTCCAATGTTCATCCTTCTCCAAGCTAGGCCCTTCATTTGTAAGCAAAACAAATGTATCCAATTTAGGCAGCATCATATTCTCATGAACATTAAAATCATTACCAAGAAACGAAAGTACCTGGTAATTTAGTTGGCGTGCACGAGCTCTAGTAATTGGTCCAGTATGTATAGCAGCAGGGGCTGTGGGTGTAACAATTGTATTGATGTCCTCATCAAAAGTAGTGGGTAGCTCATCAGATGGTGCATTCAAATTGACAAGGCATTCATCATTCTCATGTAGAGATGGAAGATCAGTACCTTTGTCATTACCTCTTATGATCAACTCAGATGATGTAGCCACTCTCGGGGGCGATGTGTCACATGGTGGAGGTGATGTAGTCCTGACAACAACGGATGTGGTTGTCATAGTATGCCTAGTAGTTGAAGGAACAATCATATCAACTCTTGGAATGTGCACCGTGCGCTTGTTCTCCTCGTGGCCAACACGTTGTTTTATTTCCTGTTCAGCTTTGCAAGCAAGATGAAACAAATGGTCCATAGGATAACACTCTTCATGAATTAGTATCTCTTGAATATCACGGTTTAATCCTCCCCAAAATCTATCCATAAAATCATCTTCACTTTCTTCTAAAGAGGAATGCAACAAGGTAGTTTGTAAATCATCATAAAATTTTGTTACAGTTTCACTACCTTGTTTTAAGTGTTGCAACTTCTTAATCATGTCACGAGTATAATAAGCAGGGACGAAAGTATGTCGCATGGCAAGTTTCAAATCATCCCAAGTAGTAGGTATATAATCAGGGTGTAACCGACAATATTCACTCCACCAAACCAAAGCATAACCAGTGAAAGAACCAACCGCAACCTTAACCTTTTTATGTTCATCGAAATTATGGGAAGCAAATATATTTTTTATGTCGAACTCCCATTCAATATATAAAGCAGGTTTAAAACGGCCATTAAATGGTGGTATAGATACATTAACCTGATCATGTGCATTTGGATGTTTGTGCACCTCTCGTGACGGTTGTGGTATTTGCAAAGGTGGTGGCACGTCTCCCGCGATCGACAAAGCCCATGAATTGACTCTGGATCCTGTCATGATTAGTAGAGCTCGTGCACGCCAACTAAATTACCAGGTACTTTCGTTTCTTGGTAATGATTCTAATGTTCATGAGAATATGATGCTGCCTAAATTGGATACATTTGTTTTGCTTACAAATGAAGGGCCTAGCTTGGAGAAGGATGAACATTGGAGCAAGAACAAGCATGGAGATGATGGCATGCGCAAGGGGAACAAGAACGGAGTTACAAGTGATGATTTCAGGACTTTGAAGCCACCATAATGGGTGCATGAAGCCTTGGACGAAATATACAAGATGCCACTTCATAAATTTCGTCCCAAGGCTATTTTAGGTGCTGCGTCACCTTATTATTGGGCCAGGCCCATGTAATTTCGAAATACATAAGTATAGGCTATTTTTAGAGTCCGTATGTGTGGGGAAACAAGAGATAGGGTTGATTTCGGACCCCTCCACCAAGGGCCACGAAATTCCCCCCTCTTCCTCCATATATACAGCCCTTAGGGCATCGTTTAGACTTGGGGTTTTGTTTAGATTAAAAGTTCGCCATAGCTGCAACTTCGCGTACTTCGTTTGTGTTCAACGACCAGACAAAGGCGTCACAGAACCCCACCTTGATCAATAAAGCTTTCATCTTATATTCGCAATATCCAGATTGCAATCTTAGTTTCTTGCTTGTTCTTCGTTTGCTCGCAGGAAACAGACCCTCGTGGTCAGGTTGATCGTGCTCCGGCGTGGTCAATAACCTCTCGGAGTTGGTTTAGCGATTGCTAAGGCGCGACGTCCTCGCACGTTCGTAGTCGGATCGTCAAAGTCGACTTCCACCAAAGCGAAATCCACCATCTCATCGAAAGACGGGACACCTTTGCCTCTATCACTAATCATGACAGGATCCAGAGTCAATTCATGGGCTTTGTCGATCGCGGGAGACGTGCCACCACCTTTGCAAATACCATAACCGTCACGAGAGGTGCACAAACATCCAAATGCACATGATCAGGTTAATGTATCTATACCACCATTTAATGGCCGTTTTAAACCTGCTTTATATATTGAATGGGAGTTCGACATAAAAAATATATTTGCTTCCCATAATTTCGATGAACATAAAAAGGTTAAGGTTGCGGTTGGTTCTTTCACTGGTTATGCTTTGGTTTGGTGGAGTGAATATTGTCGGTTACACCCTGATTATATACCTACTACTTGGGATGATTTGAAACTTGCCATGCGACATACTTTCGTCCCTGCTTATTATACTCGTGACATGATTAAGAAGTTGCAACACTTAAAACAAGGTAGTGAAACTGTAACAAAATTTTATGATGATTTACAAACTACCTTGTTGCATTCCTCTTTAGAAGAAAGTGAAGATGATTTTATGGATAGATTTTGGGGAGGATTAAACCGTGATATTCAAGAGATACTAATTCATGAAGAGTGTTATCCTATGGACCATTTGTTTCATCTTGCTTGCAAAGCTGAACAGGAAATAAAACAACGTGTTGGCCACGAGGAGAACAAGCGCACGGTGCACATTCCAAGAGTTGATATGATTGTTCCTTCAACTACTAGGCATACTATGACAACCACATCCGTTGTTGTCAGGACTACATCACCTCCACCATGTGACACATCGCCCCCGAGAGTGGCTACATCATCTGAGTTGATCATAAGAGGTAATGACAAAGGTACTGATCTTCCATCTATACATGAGAATGATGAATGCCTTGTCAATTTGAATGCACCATCTGATGAGCTACCCACTACTTTGATCACACCACCTATTTTAGAGGACTACGTTGATAATTTGACTTTGCCATGTGATGAAACAACTGAAATACCAATAATTTTGAGTGCACCCATTGAATTAACTATTGATGCAAAAGAACCAATGTTTAATCATTTTGATATGACCTCTAATCTTGGTGATGATTCTGTGTTGAATGACTTATTGCATGTTTGCTTATTTAAGCATGTTGTAGCATGTAAATTTGATGCAAGTAAGGTTTATTCACCAATGTTGGGATGGTTTAATGATGAACATTGTCAATCTTTTGAAATGAATAAGAGCTTCACTTATATGTGCAAACTGAGTTGCAATATTTTCATGCCTTCTACTTCTTGTGCTAATTTTTTGGCTTTAGATTTTATGAACTATGCAAGTTACTCATCTATTAATGTGTCATATATGCAAAAATCAAGGGAAGTAAAAATGGATGACATATACATATACAACATGTACACCTTGTCTCTTTTGTTAGCCACATTTCAGATTAAGCAACGCCGAGGACGGATTTATTTTCAAGAAGGGGAGGATGATGAGGACATGACTACCTTGGATATGACCAAAAATATTGCATATATGCATATTTGTCAGGTGATTTCTAGTGCAAACTATTCAAAATCTATTTATGTTATCCAGAACAAAAATACTTCACACACTTTTGTGTTTTGTCTAATTGCAGGTGTATGGGACATTTGTACAATCCACATATGAAGATAAGGAAGAAAGAGATGTTTATTTGCTGTCCAAAAAGTTCTCTCACGTCACTTTTGGCCCAAGAGAAGATAGAGTCCAAGTCTCTCACGTTCTGGATTCAGATTCGGACTGCACAGACATACCTGACTCAAAACGCACACAAGTTTTTCATACGGACTCCGAATTGGGTGATTCTTTTTTTGTTGGAAACTAGATTTCGTGCACTTTCCAACCCAATTGGAATCACCTTCAAATTCGTCCGGAGCGTTGAGTTGTGGACGAAACAATCTGATGCTGCAGCAGAATCCGAGTCAAACTACAAGTCCAAAGGTGTTACATCACCTCCACTTGGGCCCATTGGCCTTGGACGACCTAGATTTAGTTTTAGGCTGCCTTGGGACGTCCTCCCACCTCCTTGGCCGCCACCCCTTGCTCCTATATAAGTAGATCCATCTAGTAGCTTTTCCTTGGGTTTTGTTTAGATTAAAAGTTCGCCATAGCTGCAACTTCGCGTACTTCGCTTGTGTTCAACGACCAGACAAAGGCGTCACAGAACCCCACCTTGATCAATAAAGCTTTCATCTTATATTCGCAATATCCAGATTGCAATCTTAGTTTCTTGCTTGTTCTTCGTTTGCTCGCAGGAAACAGACCCTCGTGGTCAGGTTGATCGTGCTCCGGCGTGGTCAATAACCTCTCGGAGTTGGTTTAGCGATTGCTAAGGCGCGACGTCCTCGCACGTTCGTAGTCGGATCGTCAAAGTCGACTTCCACCAAAGCGATATCCATCATCTCATCGAAAGACGGGACACCTTTGCCTCTATCACCTGCTGCTATACATACTGGACCAATTACTAGAGCTCGTGCACGCCAACTAAATTACCAGGTACTTTCGTTTCTTGGTAATGATTCTAATGTTCATGAGAATATGATGCTGCCTAAATTGGATACATTTGTTTTGCTTACAAATGAAGGGCCTAGCTTGGAGAAGGATGAACATTGGAGCAAGAACAAGCATGGAGATGATGGCATGCGCAAGGGGAACAAGAACGGAGTTACAAGTGATGATTTCAGGACTTTGAAGCCACCATAATGGGTGCATGAAGCCTTGGACGAAATATACAAGATGCCTGATAGAGGCGGGGGTGTCCCGATCTTTCGATGAGATGATAACTATCGATTTGGTGGAGACGACTTTGACGATCCGACTACAAACGTGCACGACGTTGCGCCTTAGCAATCGCTAAACCAATCTCCTGAGGTTACTGACGAGGCCGGAAGCACGGTCAGCCTGACCACGAAGGTCTATTCCTGCAAGCAATCGAAGAACGAGCAAGAATATGATAAAGCAATCTGAATATTGCAAATATATATGAGGTATTGATAATGGTGGGGATCCGGAAGCGGTCTTGGTCTGGTCGTTGGACACAAACGAAGTACACGAAGTTGCAATGGCTAACTTTTAACTAAACAAATCCCAAGGAAAAGCTACTAGATGGATCTACTTATATAGGAGCAAGGGGTGGCGGCCAAGGAGGTGGGAGGACGTCCCAAGGCAGCCTAAAACTAAATCTAGGTCGTACAAGGCCAATGGGCCCAAGTGGAGGTGATGTAACACCTTTGGACTTGTAGTTTGACTCGGATTCTGCTGCAGCATCAGATTGTTTCGTCCACAACTCAACGCTCCGGACGAATTTGAAGGTGATTCCAATTGGGTTGGAAAGTGCACGAAATCTAGTTTCCAACAAAAAAAGAATCACCCAATTCGGAGTCCGTATGAAAAACTTGTGTGCGTTTTGAGTCAGGTGTGTCTGTGCAGTCCGAATCTGAATCCAGAACGTGAGAGACTAGGACTCTATCTTCTCTTGGGCGAAAAGTGACGTGAGAGAACTTTTTGGACAGCAAATAAACATCTCTTTCTTCCTTATCTTCATATGTGGATTGTACAAATGTCTCATACACCTGCAATTAGACAAAACACAAAAGTGTGTGAAGTATTTTTGTTCTGGATAACATAAATAGATTATTGAATAGTTTGCACTAGAAATCACCTGACAAATATGCATATATGCAATATTTTTGGTCATATCCAAGGTAGTCATGTCCTCATCAATGCCACTTCATAAATTTCGTCCCGAGGCTATTTTAGGTGCTGCGTCACCTTATTATTGGGCCAGGCCCATGTAATTTCGAAATACATAAGTATAGGCTATTTTTAGAGTCCGTATGTGTGGGGAAACAAGAGATAGGGTTGATTTCGGACCCCTCCACCAAGGGCCACGAAATTCCCCCCTCTTCCTCCATATATACAGCCCTTAGGGCATCGTTTAGACTTTGGGTTTTGTTTAGATTAAAAGTTCGCCATAGCTGCAACTTCGCGTACTTCGTTTGTGTTCAACGACCAGACAAAGGCGTCACAGAACCCCACCTTGATCAATAAAGCCTTCATCTTATATTCGCAATATCCAGATTGCAATCTCAGTTTCTTGCTTGTTCTTTGTTTGCTCGCAGGAAACAGACCCTCGTGGTCAGGTTGATCGTGCTCCGGCGTGGTCAATAACCTCTCGGAGTTGGTTTAGCGATTGCTAAGGCGCGACGTCCTCACACGTTCGTAGTCGGATCATCAAAGTCGACTTCCACCAAAGCGAAATCCATCATCTCATCGAAAGACGGGACACCTCCGCCTCTATCATACTCCATTCTTATTCTTGACAGTGTCGGTCTTCTCAGATCTTCAGAACAATTTCTTCTCTGGCTCTTCTGGTAGTGGCATAACCTTTATCGCAATTCTTTTGTCCTTTCATCTTGGTACGGTTATTCCGAGACTGGGTCTTCTTAGCTGACGGGTCTGGCGCTAATACTAAACAACTATCGATATCTCATGGTGGTTAACAATTTATGGTTTCTCCTGCAGAAAATGGGTCTGGGTTGAACCTCACCGTATGTCCTATGTTTGGCAACAACTGCCTTGTACAGGGGAAAAACGTCATACCATTCTAAGTTTCAAACAAGGTTTTGATCGTCATCTCTCTACTATAGGTAAGTCACTCAGATTTACCATCCCACATAACAAGGCGAATAATAAGAGTAAGTTGGTATGGTGATCAATCCATCCCGCACCCAAATCATTACCTTGTATATGGTTTAGCGAATCTCGCATTCTAACACTCGGTCATCCTCACAAGCATTGCAGAATTTCTCTTGTCGACGAACTAAGTTTGGATAAATCCATGGATTCTGCAAGCGAAACAAACATCTATCGTTCCTTCACAACTCTCAGGTTTTGCGTTGCCCCTATAAAATCGTCAGTTGATAAAGGCATATCCTCTTCCATGGTTTTTCCTTTAGCAAGAGTGTGCTTGCTTCTTGGCAGGTCCTGGGGCCTGTGGGTTATGGCCCATCTCATCACTTGCAACCCTTGAAATCATTATCGGGGAAACTGATCATTACTCCAACATCCAACTTCCTAGCATTCCTTTAATCCATCCAATTGTACCGTCTCCCATCCTTCTACTGGTACCAAACTAAGATGTGATTACTCAGACTCATCCTGGAGCTACCATTGCTTCATATTACCAACATTATATCTCCTTTATAACCAATAGTACTTCATCCCTTCATACTCTTGGGGCCCACATATTGCGACAAAACTCGTACTTATTTTGTCCAAACTCCACTTCGTGGAATATCATTTTCTTTACCAGGGGTCAAGGGTTCTCACAGGGTACTACCACCCTTAAAATGCTCCAATTCATCCGTAGACCATATTTCTCATATCCTCGAAAATGGTCAAGATCTTTCTTCATAGAGTAACAACTCATAAAGATTCATCGTATGAAATCATGACACGAGAACTTTATTGATTTCATGAATTCATTACAATATCTCAAACTTCCATTCCATAACTCACTCCATATCCCCCCAGAAATATGCTTCCTACTACACTTATTACCAATATTAAATTCTCAACTACTTAGCTCCAGATTTCATCTTGTTGGGACATTTATTAGCATAGTGTCCTATTTCCCTGCAGCGTAAACAAATAACTTCCGATAAGTCTTTAGGCTTCCTGGAGATGGTGTCCGCCCTTTGGGCTCTTGGCTTCCTCTTTCGACATTTATCAACGTATTTCTTCTTTCGACATTTATAGGCGTAATGACCTAAATCCTTGCACCTGTAACAGGTGATATAACTCCGATCCTTCTCTGCAGAAATTGGCTTGTTCCTGGAATCCAATCTATTTCTCTTCCTGGACTTTTCCGTTCTAATCAGGGCTTCTATTTCTTGTGGGTCATACTCTACTTTCTCTGTCGGGAATGCTACTAGATCTCCCTTTAGACAATTCTAGGAAAAATGCCCTTCTTCTCTACACGTATAGCAAGACTTGGTGCAGGGTTTAACTGGGTCTCCTTCGAGTGTGTCCTCCACCTCTTCCATCATCACAGGTTCTTCTAACATTTCCATAAGGGCTCCTTTCATTGCTTCTTTCTTCTGCTGGAGGGTCCTTTGTACCATGGGGTAAATGTGACACTGAGCAGGGTAGTGGGTAGTCCCTTTACACAAGAAACAAGTGATCTTCCTAGTTGGGAATTCTTCAGTTGGGTGATTTCCTTCACAATTAGGGCATTCATCCTTGTGTTCTTTATGGGGTGTGTCCCATTTCTCCACAAATCTTACATGCACAAGGCTTCTTCTCTTTAGGTTCACATGGCTTTCGGGTAAGACGGGACCTTAGTAGAATCGTCTTAAATTCATCCCAAGCATTGGTTCCATTCCATCCTTGTATGGCTTGATGTATCTCTCGCCATTTTGCAGCACCTTGTGTGATCTTTGGTAGGGTGTATGGTACCATATACTCTCCTTAAATACCGTGCTCCTTCATGCGATCTTCCATGTTCCGTATCCAGTGTGCTACCTCCGGTTGTGTCATGAATCTCGGAAATACTCGTCCATCTCCATTCGTCATCTTTTGGGATCCAAGGGTTTTGGGGTGAGATTCAGAGAGATAGAGAGGGAGGGATACACAAAATGCAAACAATGGTTTTAAAAAGGCAGATTTTATTTTGTGGCTGTTGAAAAACATCAAACAAATGACAGCTCACAATCGTTGCATCTAATGTAGGTATATAACAAGGGTTTGGTCTTCCAAAGGTCAATAAATCTTCAAAGTCGCCAAACTCTTCTTGTTCATGTCTCCGATGACTTCTTCCGATCGTGCTTGTCCTTCTCAAATTCCTCTACCAGATCTCTGTTGACGCGAAGTCTCTAGTAACATCCTTTAATATTTCTGGAGTTGCATTCCAAACTTCTGGGTTTAAACACCCTTGGCATGAGCCATGGTCCTACTGTCTTTCAGTTCCTGACAAATCTTCGTTATCTCGAGGTTTAGCTCCTCCAGCTTGGCTACTTTCAGCTTCTGGGTCCTGAGTTCTTCACGAACTGCTTCCTTGTCAAATACGGCTTCCGGGAGATCCATCATAAAACTCCTGATGTAATTCTCCAGATCTTGGTGATACACCAGCTACATTAAAACTGCATCCTTTGCTGACAGATGCTCCATCAGCCTTCTACCATCCAATCCTTCCATGCATATGCATGCTTAACTCAGCTCGGTGACAATAGCATAAGCGGGCAATAACATCATGCATAGCCGTGTTTCTTCCCTTGTCATTGTCATGAGCTATCATTCTGTAGTTGATATCTCCTGTCTTATGGTTTTCTTGACAAAAACTTTGAGTTCTAAAGCTCCATGTTTCCGGTCTTTCTCTGACATCTTGATCTTGGGTATTGACAGCTCTAATAATCTCACAAGTTCCATAAGGGTAGCTTTCCTAGGTCATACCAATCTGGGAATTCTTCAGAGCCTTCAAATTCTCCTAGTCTTCGGAGTCTTCAACCGTTGCAGTTTCCATTAGTATAATGCACGGTAAAATCCTCTTCATTCCAAAGTGGTCTTAGTTGTCCGATCTCTTGTACTCCTTGAAATGGTCACATCAGCCGAATCTTCATGTGGTCAAAAGGGGAAAGGGTATAGTCTAACTAAAAGGAATATTTGAATAAGCTCAGAAGAGAAGAGAGGTAAGAGATCCTTTTGAAAATAAAGTAGTAGAGAAAAATCTTTCCTATGGGCTTGCCAGCTTCTAGGGTCACGTCCTACAGTCAACCTGGCTCTGATACCATCTTGTAGCGACCCGACCTCAAACGGTCAAGTCTCTGTGCTTTAAGTGTCATCCCAGGATCGGTATGCTGACACACACATTACCCGAGGATTTATAACAGAGGTAAATCACATGTATAAAGTAACGTAAATACTATTACCTCAATCCATATAGCGGAAGAAACAACGAGGTTGTGGATTCCCATAAACACCAACGGCAAAGTTGAGTGTAGAAATCGTAACCCTAAGGTATCACTTACTCGTGTAAGAAATCCTGCAACATGAGACGTTGCAGCCATAGAGGGTCAGTACATTAAATGTACTGGCAAATTCACACCATAGAGCAATGGTGAATAATAGCTATCACTACATGCATATATGGCTGGTGGAGGCTCTATGGTTATAATATTTTTGCAAAAGAGCCATTTTTTTCCTACTGCAAAGGAATAAATTTTATTTAACTACAAAGTTTGTTGAAAACATTGAGAATGGTAAACCCCATCTCAATCCCAATTAAAAATAATCATTAACAACCCAACAAATTAATTAAGTAAGGTTATGAGATCAACATGATAATCCAAGAACTAGATACTTAAAATGTCCATAACCGGGGACACGGCTAACCATGTTTAGTTTGTACACTCTGCAGAGGTTTGCGCACTTTTCCCCACAAGACTCGATCTCCTCCGTTAGATTTCTCGCACTTCATGGTGATTGAGAAACGGATGACCGAGACACAGTCTTTCAGAAGCGTTAGCACCTTATGATGGGTAGACAGTACCACCTACATCCCCTACATCTGCTAGTCTACCACTGTAAGAGTTCACATGACTTAATCAACTATGTTAGAGCCCATAATAGCTTGTAGCTGCACACGGAATTTTCTAGCTTGAATAATCTTATGATCCCTTGGAGCCTGGGTGACAGTCCATAGGATAATCACACGGAACCCCGGCATTTCCAAAAATACATGCAACACTAGATTCCCCAGGTGCCTCAATCTACCTAGATGTGTATTAAAGTTGCCACCTTAAGTTGAACCATTAATTAACAATCTCACATCTGTCATGGATACACTCAAACCCAATCCACGTCTACTAGCATAGCATAGTAATATAAGCAACGTAGAAGTAACTCCCAAAGGTTTGATAATAAACAGGACAATAGGTATTACCTCATCTACTTCCCAAAACCCACATGGTAATAAGATCCTAACCATGCAATTGTTTGAGGGTTGATCTAATGCAATAAAACTGGGTAGTAAAGAGGTATGATCAAAGTGTGAACTTGCTTGTACTGTTGATGAAGATGATTCACACTCAACTCCGGATAGTTCTATTCGTCACACTCCGTTCAATCTATTGTAAGCAAGCAATAGAAACCACACATAAGCAATCACTCAAAAGATCGAAAAGAACGAAGAAGACAATTCGGAAAACATCAAAACCAAGAAAATAACTCTTGCAACATAAAACAATTCCCAACAGTACCAAAATTATGTGGATTTGGCCTTATCAGAATGTTTAGGTGAAGAGCTTCGATTTGCAAAAAGAATCACTGAAATCAGAGTTATAAAACTCAAGTTATGATCAAAAGAAGTTTGATTACAAATCTGTTTGAATTCAAATTTTAAACTTTCAAAAACATGTTTAAGTTGATTATCTTGATAGAGGGGATCATAACAAATAAGTAGGCGTTGGTTTCGTCTAACTCTGACTAATGAGCAAAAAGTTGTGATCATTTTAAGAACAGGGACAAATTTGTTAGAAAAGATAATTATATCTGGGTCCTTGGCTACGTGATAGAAAACTATCGGACGAACGTCCGTTTTAAAAGCATAAACGATGAATGCGTTCACTACTAAAGCTAACCTAGCGGAGCTCGCTAAAAAAACAAAAAGAAAAAAAATGAAAGAAAGATCTAGATCGTCAGATCCAGATCCCACGGCGGGAGGAGGGCGGCGGTTACCCCGACGGTTGACGGCGTCGGCGGGGAGGAAGACGACGGCGGCAGCTTCAGCCTCGGACGGGGATGATGCTCCGGGGCTCGGCGGTGCCGGCGGAGTAGATGGGGAGACGCGGCTCGTCGAGGTGAAGGTGATGGCGGCGTCGGCGAAGGTCGAGGGCGACGGAGCAGAGCGGGGTGGTGGCGGTCGATCTCGCCAGCGGCGGCGGGATGCGGCACAAGGGCGGCAGCGGGAGGAGGAGAGAGTGGGGGATCTGGGGGCGGCGCTTATATAGGTGGGCGGGGCGGCTCCGAGACATGGAGGAGGGCGCAAGGGAGGAGAAGTCCGACAGGGAGACGGCACCGGCGAGCCGTGGCGGCGGCGGACTCCCGCCTGGAGTCGGACGCGCGGAGGAGACGGGCGGTTGGGCCGGCTGGGCAGTCGCCTGGCCGGTTAGCTGGGCCGACCCGGTACGGTAGGAAGAGAAATTCTTTTCTTTTTCTTTTTTTAAACAATTTTTCAGAGAACTAAAATAGTAAAAACACAATAATTAAAAGTATTATATTGGCATATAATATTTTCATAAATCGATTTTCTACAAGATGAACATTTTTCTAGCATCAAATAAAATCCACAAAAATTCGAATAAAGCAAAGAGTGCTACTGGTGCAATAAAATCCAATAAAACTCATTTTAAAAATGCCAAAATGATTTCAAATTTATTTTCTCCATTTTTCTATTGTAGGGAATCATTTTGCCCTAATTTCCATATATTTTATTTTTGGAGAAAAATAATTTGAATAAAAACCAAATAACTCCCAATTGAAAATAATTTCAAAAGGATTTTAAATTGGATTTCTTTTAAACTTCCAACTCATATTTCATATGTTTTGAAGAAGTCATTTTATCATCTCTCATGAAAATCATTGAGTTGCATAAAGTTTCTGAGTTTAAAATATTTCCAAATAAATTCAAATCTTTTCAAAAACCCTATTCATTTATTTAAATGGAAGAAGTCATGTCATCTTCTCTCTAGGGTTTTATGATGAAATGAATTTGAATTCACGGAGATCATAAATGCAAAATGAAAGTTTGGGAAAGCCCTTTTATTCCCTCTCATTTAACTTTCAAAAGTTTCAAATTCACTCATTTACACACAAGCAATCAAACAACCAATCATAATTATTTATTTAATATAACATTCCAAAATTTGAGTTTTGGGATGTTACAAACCTACCACCCTTAAAAGTAATCTCGTCCTCGAGATTCAGAGAGGCTAGCAAGAAATAGGTTAGGTTCGGGGGTCTTCTCAGAACTCATCGATCATCTCTGGGGTCTCGGGTGCTACCACCCTTAGAAACATTGTTATTGTTCCATCAAAACACATATACTCCATCCTTATTCTTGACAGTGTCGGTCTTCTCAGATCTTCAGAACAATTTCTTCTCTAGCTCTTCTGGTAGTGGCATAACCTTTACCGCAATTCTTTTGTCCTTTCATCTTGGTACGGTTTTTCCGAGACTGGGTCTTCTTAGCTGACGGGTCTGGCGCCAATACTAAACAACTATCGATATCTCATGGTGGTCAACAATTTATGGTTTCTCCTGCAGAAAACGGGTCTGGTTTGAACCTCACCGTATGTCCTATGTTTGGCAACAACTGCCTTGTACAGGGGAAAAACGTCATACCATTCTAAGGTTCAAACAAGGTTTTGATCGTCATCTCTCTACTATAGGTAAGTCACTCAGATTTACCATCCCACATAACAAGGCGAATAATAAGAGTAAGTCGGTATGGTGATCAATCCATCCCGCACCCAAATCATTACATTGTATATGGTTTAGAGAATCTCGCATTCTAACACTCGGTCATCCTCACAAGCATTGCAGAATTTCTCTTGTCAACGAACTAAGTTTGGATAAATCCATGGATTCTGCAAGTGAAACAAACATCTATCGTTCCTTCACAACTCTCAGGTTTTGCGTTGCCCCTATAAAATCGTCAGTTGATAAAGGCATATCCTCTTCCATGGTTTTTCCTTTAGCAAGATGTGATTACTCAGACTCATCCTGGAGCTACCATTGCTCCATATTACCAACATTATATCTCCTTTATAACCAATAGTACTTCATCCCTTCATACTCTTGGGGCCCACATATCGTGACAAAACTCGTACTTATTTTGTCCGAACTCCACTTCGTGGAATATCATTTTCTTTACCAGGGGTCAAGGGTTCTCACAGGGTACTACCACCCTTAAAATGCTCCAATTCATGCGTAGACCATATTTTTCATATCCTCGAAAATGGTCAAGATCTTTCTTCACAGAGTAACAACTCATAAAGATTCATCGTATGAAATCATGACACGAAAACTTTATTGATTTCATGAATTCATTACAATATCTCAAACTTCCATTCCATAACTAACTCCATATCCCCCCAAAAATATGCTTCCTACTACACTTATTACCAATATTAAATTCTCAACTACTTAGCTCCAGCTTTCATCTTGTCGGGACATTTATTAGCATAGTGTCCTATTTCCCTGCAGCGTAAACAAATAACTTCCGATAAGTCTTTAGGCTTCCTGGGGATGGTGTCCGCCCTTTGGGCTCTTGGCTTCCTCTTTCGACATTTATCAGCGTATTTCTTCTTTCGACATTTATAGGCGTAATGACCTAAATCCTTGCACCTGTAACAAGTGATATAACTCCGATCCTTCTCTGCAGAAATTGGGTTGTTCCTGGAATCCAATCTATTTCTCTTCCTGGACTTTTCCGTTCTAATCAGGGCTTCTATTTCTTGTGGGTCATACTCTACTTCCTCTGTCGGGAATGCTACTAGATCTCTGATGTAGGGTGGAACCCTATGTGGACGATCTTTCACGTTTGGAGTGGATCCTACGGGGAGACACGAAGAACGAGCGGAAGAACACGAGGAATTCACGAGGAGGAACGAGGGAAAACACTCAACCAACAAGGAATCGGTCACACAAGTGCTAGATCAAAGAACACAAAGAGATACACGAGATCCGAAGTCAACAAAGGTAAGGATACATAGGAACCGTTCTTCTCCATGAGGAGACCTTGAAATCCACGAGGGGATCTTCCCACGAGGGGGTCTTGAATCTGATAGGATCTTCTTCGAGGAGGCCGCGGTCTCTCACGAGGAGGAGATCCGATGGATGAGCGAAGCTCTATCTCTAATTGAGCTAAATCAACGCTAAATCTAATTAGGAGGAGGTGGAGGAGTATATATAGTCTAGGGCCACGAAGGGGTAAGTGAAGGGGGTACATGGGCTGCGGCCTAACACATGGCAACGCACAGGCGTCGGACGTCCGACAGGTTCCGGACGTCCGGAGGCTCGCGAGGGTCCGGTCGTCCGGTGCATGTCGGACGTCCGGCGTTTTGGCTCTAGACAGGTGGTGTCGGACGTCCGGTCAGCGTCGGTCGTCCGGGCGCCGGAGAGAGGTCGGACGTCCGGTGGCTCCGGTCGTGGTCGTCCGTGGATTCGGCTCGGGTCCTCAGGGGCCGAACGTCCGGGCTGGGCCGGTTGTCCGGTGGCTGTAGCTTCGTGTAGCTTCTTCTCTGGGTCCTTGTACTTGGCGTCCTCGCTAGCTCTTCCATTGGATGTGGTGGCTTCGTGGCTTTCCTCAAAGTACCTGATCATGCATAGAACACACGTTGGAGGTAGTAGCCATATCTCACATGTAGAAAGTGATGGTTCGGAGAGGAGCAAGTTCACCTTGTGTCCAATGGCGTATGTTCGAGGTCTCGTCATATGTCCACTTGGGGTTTGGAGAGTAGTCGGAGTGTACATGGGGGTGAACGTGGGATGCTCCGTATCATTTCCCCCCCTTGGGAAAGATCCGACCTCGGATCGTGATCCTCATCACCATGGAAACGGTTGTCGTAGACGGACTTGTAGTTGGACGAAGTTGAAGACATGGCGCCATCCAAGTAGTCCAAGGTGTCGCCGGAATGAGAGACATGCAAAAAGAGCAAACACAAGCAACACTCGGAAATACAATGGTTAGCAAACACAAAGTGTCCATCATGTAAGAATGAGTCCGTGCGGCAAGAATGGTCGTGACAAAACACATGAAGCTTATCAAGATGATCTAGAATGAGATGCAAAGCATTCATGGGAGGAAATGCAATCATTGTGCACATAAATGTGTTGTAAATATGATCAGTGCAACCACGGTGCAAAATGATGTCATAGTGAGACGGTTTGTCAATAGCATGAATATGGCAATGGATGCTCAATACGTGTATGTTATCATGCAATTGATGGAAGGCAATGTGATCATTATGTATGAATATGCCATCAAGGAAGATCGCAACAAATTTGCTAAGGAACTGAACAAGCTCATATATCATGGATGACATGGAAATAGATGCAATAAGACAAGCATAATGTGAGTCAATCCATGCATAGGGTGCAAACTTGTGGTGAGTATGATAAGTCCATCGAGCATGACATGTATGAGCACAATCAACAAATATGGAGGTGTTGGTGTACCAAAGCTCGATGTCGAGGCATGAGTGGAGTTCCGAAGATGCATCCAATAAGTGCGAGCGCTCCTTAATGTGAAGGTCCATGTAGCCAATCTCCAATGTCGCTCCTCCGTTCACGAGATGTATCATGTAGACAACAAGAAGGAAACAACAATGAAAGAGTGACCCATCCAATATGCATATTTGAGGATGGCTCAAAGAGAAGGAGTTCACCTCAAGAAAGTTCCCGAAGATGTTGGAGTTGTACATCATGTATGCCTTCACATAACCAATATGTCTCATAACGGCACCGCCTTCTGAATCCTCCAAAATGAAAGAACATGACAAACACTTGGAAAAACAAATGAGGTTAGCGGACATGCAAAACCTATCATTCGAGTGGTAAAATACCCAACAAGTGTATGCATCATGCTCATCATAAGAAAGGACAAGGGAGCATTTCATAGTATGGAGGCATATGATGTAAGAACAACCAAATGCAATAGGCTCAATCAAACAAGCATGCATCACAAGTAAGTTGTCAAAGTCTCTGGGATCAATAAGTATAGTATGGTTGCACTCAATACAAGTGGATATGAAAGAGGCAACTAATGGAGACAAGAGACAATGATCATGACAAACCAAGTGAGAGGCATGAGCATATATGTCATCAACCCAAGAAAGCAAGCAATAGTGGAACATGAGTGATGCAACATAGCAAGCAAACGTAGCGATCAAGTCAAGCATGCTAGTAGTGCAAAGATGCAACATACTAGAAGGAATCATGGCAAGCATGTCATGTGTGCAAATAGTGTGCATGAATAATTCGCATGTCATAGCACAAGCATGAAAGCAAGATATGAGGAAAGTAGGTTCATGGAGTTGGCAAGAAGTCCTATGTAAATAGCAATAGAACATCATGACTCTCCCAATACAAGAATCAACAATAGTATGAGGCACATGATAAACATGGCAATAGCAACAAGCATCTCCACCAAGCATGCAAATACACATAGAAGTATCATAATGGTGAATCATGGGTAGATGCAAGCAAGGGTCACAATTGCATGGCAAATGCATATAAGCAAGTATAACATGCAAAGTGAGCATGGGAAAATGAGCATAAGGTGACAAGTGGTAAATAGCCCATAGCCGTGTCAGAGCCAAGTAGAAGATATGCGCGTAGTCCTTGCACGAAGGGAATGGTGGTAAGGATAGTCCACGGGATCCCAAGTCATCGTTGCTCTCAAGAGCTCGTTTTGTCAACTCATGGGATTGTGAGGTTGACGATTGTTCATAAGTACCTACACAAAACAAAGACAAAGAGAAAATTGTGTGTGCATGGTATATGTACACATCATTCATCATGATGCGCACGGGCATGTGTCGGTTAGCACAAAATATCCAATGCTCAAATAAATGAGATGCGCGATATAGAAACATGCCATCCATCATGAGAGGTTTGTTATGATGTATGTCATAATGGAGACTCAAAGGATGTAATGCATCATGAGAAATATCTAGAGCATTATTATTCATCTTATGCATATGGTGCACGCAATCATGGGAATCATGCAAATCATAGGATGGATCAAAATCTCCTAATGGGTATGAGGAAACTATGGGGGTCTCCTCATTAGCAATATCGAAAGCATAATATGGAGAAAATGGACAACATGGTAAACAATGCATATCCAAAGCTAGGTGGTCATGGCATGGCATATTAGAGAAATGATGCAAAGGGAGCATATCCATATCATCACAAGAGAAACAAATGCCAATAACCATGGGCTTGTCATCTATGCCATGTGTGCAAATTGGGTTTATTTTAATGGCATATGCATAGTCACTATGAAGAGATTGCAAATAAGACATATGGTTGATCTCATGCATAGCATATGACAAGTCAAGCGGATTATCAAACATGATGTGACCAATAGAATTTTCACATGATATCCTATGAAGCATAGCATCACAACTAGGCAACTCAACATGCTCATCATCATATTCATCGTAAATAGGCAAGTCAAGGCATGAAGAAGTTTCACTAGCATGAAGCATGGTAATAGGTGGGTCAACATCATGCAAGCAATCAATCTCAAGAATGTCCACTAGTGGGACTAGAGCATCACCGTCACCTTTGTTACCTTTGGAGCGTCGCTCATGTGTTGTAGGTGAGGTGTTGAAGATCGAATCATTGTCATCTTCATCTTGATGGAACCATGTGGGAGGTGCATCATCGTCCACCATGGCCATCGGTTTTCCCATTGGAGGGATGGACTCGTCGCGGATAGGTGTGTCATCATGTAGGAGACCTAGCACCAAAGAAGAAAACACAGTAGGAGTAGAGGGTAAGTCGTTAGAAATCATAGTGGCCTCACATGCCTTGTCAACTACCTCACTCTCTAAGTGTTGTGGCTCACTCACTCCCTCAAGGATGCTCTCACTCATATGGTTGGTGGAGTCACTCAAATGGCGCTCAACCTCACATAGGATATGTGGCATGCTCTCATATGTGGGGCTAGTGGTGGTCACACTCATCCTCTCATAGGAAATGCTCTCAATGTCACGTATGGTGGAGTCACTCATGTCACTCATGTGGTGGCGGCTCTCCTCACATGGCACTTGGGGCATCTCGACATATGTGGGTGTCGGAGAGATGTAGGTGCAAATGTCTCCATGCGCGGTCGCGTAGCTTGACTCGGAGGAGGAGTCCAATGTGGGCATCATCTTCATGTTGTTGAAGAGGTTCGCGCTTGTCGCCATAGTCGAAGGGGATGGCCCTTGCTCGACCGTCTTGTCGCCGTCTTGGTGTTGGAGGTCCATATGATGTGGCACCTCATAGCTCGTCTCCATGACCGAAGGGAGTTTCCCATGCTCGGCCATCTTCCTTGAGGGGCTTCCGAAGATGGAAGTGTCGCCCTCGCTTGTAGGTGGTCGCCTTGGACTTGATGAAGTCGTTGTAGGCGTACTCGTGGGAAGTAGGCGAAGATGCCGTACGTCCAAAGGCGAAGATTCCTTGATAGCACTTGGCGAAGATGCCAAAGTGGTTGTTGTAGCCATAACACCGTCTTGGTGGTGGTCGTCTCACGGTCTTCTCTTGTGCTTATGAAGCTAGGACTTGGCGTGAAGTAGCGCTTGTTGGGACTTGTGCATTTGCGCTTGTGGAGCATCTTCATGATGATGATGTCGTTGTCGTGCTTGAGCTCCTTGGCGTTCGTCGTCGTCGTGCACATGATGCTTGGAGGTGACTTGCCCTTCATGACGATGTGGATCACGAACGTGATGGTGGTCGCCATGTAGATGTTGACTTGGACGACTTGCGCTTGCATCTTGTTTGTGCTCCGAAGATGATCGACTTGGTCGCCGCCGCCTTGAAGATGACGAAGGGGAGGTAGACTTGATCAAGGCTCTAATCTCCTCCATCCTTGCATCTTGCTCCTCTTTATGTACGGCAAGCTTCTTGTCGAAGTAGTCCCTTCTCCTTGCTCCGGAGTGATGAATGTCGATGGAGATGTTCTTGATGCGCTCTCGCAATCTTGATTGTGTGCCTTGCACTTGTCGTTGTAGATCGAAGATAGACGCTTTGGTTATGTAGTTGTTCACGCCGTCGTTGTTGTCGAGGATCGGAGAGGAAATGCCTTGCCTATCCATCACAAGACTCGAGCAAATATGAGTGGGAGAAAGAGAAGAACTTATACCAATGTACCTTGACCAATGTTGAAAATGAATCAAGTTCACTCAAATGCGGACAATGAAATAGCACTATTGGTACCAATCCTTGTCGGTTCTCACACCTACACAAGTAAAGCTTATAGTGGAGCTCGGTGAGGATAGTGGCACAAAAATTTAATGCAAAATGTTAGCAAGAGTCAATAATGTTGAAAGAGATTCACAAATTCGCAAGTGAAACAAATGGACCAATAGCAATGAAAGGTACACGGAAACACACACACGGATAGATAAATGGGGTCGTGCAACCAAGGAATGAGCACAAAATGTGGAATCCACGGAAAACGCTCGTGTTGCACAACTCAAGAGAGACGCTAGCACGATTGCTCAATAGGCGGATACAACACTTGTGCACAACCTATAAGATGCAAAATGGATAAACTTTCTATCCCAAGTATGCTATGTATGTATGGTTCCCGGTGTTTCTCACAAGATGATCCAAGATGATCGAGTATGATAACATATGATATATTGTGATGCTATGGCTATTGCTTACAAGCTCTTTGCTCTCTCTTTTTCTTTGCTTAAAAGCTTTATTTCTTTTTTTTCTATGGCCAATTTTGCACAATGCACAAACCAATATAGCAATTGTGTATATGCGGGAACAAACTCGAGACACAATGGATGATATGATACCAAGATGATATGGTATGTATGCTATGGGAAGTATAATCACTAATGTGCACAAGTAACATTGCCGGCAATACTCAAATGGCTAGTCTCGATAGGCAAGTAACGCAAAATGGGCTAGAGGTTAACAATGCAATTGCAATGGGAATATACAATGGTGTCGTCGAGGTTACCGTCCTTGGTGATGATGAGTGGCGGTGTTCTTGATGTAGATACCAAGAAGATGGAGACTCGTCCCTAAGTAGCCGAAACACCTTAGGAAACGGAAAAACCGCGAACTCAAAATCTCAAACGACAAATGTCAAATGGTGGTAGCGGAAAGCGGTGGTGGTTTGCACTTGGCAATGCGGAAGTGGAGTGATGGGATATACACGGTGTCGGAGTTGAAGCAATGGTCCCTAAGTAGCCAAAACACCTTAGGAGGCACAGGCCACAACTCAAACAAAATTGGGTTAAGTTGGGGGTGGTGGAAGCGTATGGTGGGTAAGCCTATGCAGAAGTGGTGGTGGTGGTTGATGAAGAAGTAATCGTCCCTAAGTAGCCGGAACACCTTAGGAGACTCGAATCACTACTCAAGCAACCACTAATGCTAAGGGCTAGTTTGAGCTTGCTTGAGTTGGTCAAGATGGGTTAGGTTGCGGAAGTCGGTGGTGGCTATGCGGATGATGTGGTGGAAGCCCTAGGCAAAGATGCCAAAGTTCCAAAAATTTGATGGAGTCAAATTTTGTTGGTGGTACTTTTGTGGGAAGGGGGATGTCAAGAGCTTCAAAACGAGCTAAAGAACGTCAAAATCGGAGTTCGGATGAATTAGTTATGGACAAAACAAAAATCAACCGAAGTCTGAAACTACAGGTAGCGGACGTCCGGAAATGGACGGATGTCCGGTGGCCGGACGTCCGGTGAGCTCGGAAATCCGCTAATTTTGTTCTGGAATGGGATGCCGGACGTCTGGTAAGTAGCGGATGTCCGGTGGTTCCTGGGGCTCCGGACGTCCGGTAAAGTGGCGGTCGTCCGGTGGGTCGGGGTCAACGCGGGATTTGAGCTCCGGGACGCGATTTTGGGCGGAAAATGGAGATTTAGGGGTCAAAATTCGGGGAATTTCGTGGAGGAAAGATGGGGAAACTCGGGGAGATGCTAGATCCACTTGAAACCAAGCAAATCATGGATCAAAATCAACAAAACATCATCAAACCAACAAATCACAAAAAAAAATTGGGGCTATTTTTGGTGGGGATTTTCGAATTTTAGGATGAAATCAAGCAAAAGAAGGCTAGAAAACAGTGGGAGGGACTCCAAATACGTGATAAACGTGGCTCATGATACCAAGATGATGTAGGGTGGAACCCTATGTGGACGATCTTTCACGTTTGGAGTGGATCCTACGGGGAGACACGAAGAACGAGCGGAAGAACACGAGGAATTCACAGGGAGGAACGAGGGAAAACACTCAACCAACAAGGAATCGGTCACACAAGTGCTAGATCAAAGAACACAAAGAGATACACGAGATCCAAAGTCAACAAAGGTAAGGATACATAGGAACCGTTCTTCTCCGTGAGGAGGCCTTGAAATCCACGAGGGGATCTTCCCACGAGGGGGTCTTGAATCCGATACGATCTTCTCCGAGGAGGCCGCGGTCTCTCACGAGGAGGAGATCCGATGGATGAGCGAAGCTCTATCTCTAATTGAGCTAAATCAATGCTAAATCTAATTAGCAGGAGGTGGAGGAGTATATATGATAGAGGCAAAGGTGTCCCGTCTTTTGATGAGATGATGGATATCGCTTTGGTGGAAGTCGACTTTGACGATCCGACTATGAACGTGCGAGGACGTCGCGCCTTAGCAATCGCTAAACCAACTCCGAGAGGTTATTGACCACGCCGGAGCACGATCAACCTGACCACGAGGGTCTGTTTCCTGCGAGCAAACGAAGAACAAGCAAGAAACTAAGATTGCAATCTGGATATTGCGAATATAAGATGAAAGCTTTATTGACCAAGGTGGGGTTCTGTGACGCCTTTGTCTGGTCGTTGAACACAAACGAAGTACGCGAAGTTGCAGCTATGGCGAACTTTTAATCTAAACAAAACCCAAAGTCTAAATGGTGCCCTAAGGGCTGTATATATGGAGGAAGAGAGGGGGAATTTCGTGCCCCTTGGTGGAGGGGTCCGAAATCAACCCTATCTCTTGTTTCCCCACACATACGGACTCTAAAAATAGCCTATACTTATGTATTTCGAAATTACATGGGCCTGGCCCAATAAAAAGGTGACGCAGCACCTATAATAGCCTCGGGACGAAATTTATGAAGTGGCATCTTGTATATTTCGTCCATGGCTTCATGCACCCATTATGGTGGCTTCAAAGTCCTGAAATCATCACTTGTAACTCCGTTCTTGTTCCCCTTGCGCATGGCATCATCTCCATGCTTGTTCTTGCTCCAATGTTCATCCTTCTCCAAGCTAGGCCCTTCATTTGTAAGCAAAACAAATGTATCCAATTTAGGCAGCATCATATTCTCATGAACATTAGAATCATTACCAAGAAACGAAAGTACCTGATAATTTAATTGGCGTGCGCGAGCTCTAGTAATTGGTCCCGTATATGTAGCAGTAGGGGCTGTGGGTGTAACAATGGTATTGATGTCCTCATCAATATATAGTCTAGGGCCACGAAGGGGTAAGTGAAGGGGGTACATGGGCTGTGGGTAACACATGGCAGCGCACAGGCGTCGGACGTCCGACAGGTTCCGGACGTCCGGAGGCTCGCGAGGGTCCGGTCGTCCGGTGCATGTCGGACGTCCGGCGTTTTGGCTCTGGACAGGTGGTGTCGGACGTCCGGTCAGCGCCGGTCGTCCGGGCGCTGGAGAGAGGTCGGACGTCCGGTGGCTCCGGTCGTCTGTGGATTCGGCTCGGGTCCTCAGGGGCCGGACGTCCGGGCTGGGCCGGTCGTCCGGCGGCTGTAGCTTCGTGCAGCTTCTTCTCCGCGTCCTTGTACTTGGCGTCCTCGCTAGCTCTTCCGTTGGATGTGGTGGCTTCGTGGCTTTCCTCCAAGTACCTGATCATGCATAGAACACACGTTGGAGGTAGTAGCCATATCTCACATGTAGAAAGTGATGGTTCGGAGAGGAGCAAGTTCACCTTGTGTCCAATGGCGTATGTTCGAGGTCTCGTCATATGTCCACTTGGGGTTTGGAGAGTAGTCGGAGTGTACATGGGGATGAACGTGGGATGCTCCGCATGAATCTCCCTTTAGACAATTCTGGAAAAAATGTCCTTCTTCTCCACACGTATAGCAAGACTTGGTGCAGGGATTAACTGGGTCTCCTTCGAGGGTGTCCTCCACCTCTTCCTTCATCACAGGTTCTTCTAACATTTCCATAAGGGCTCCTTTCATTGCTTCTTTCTTCTGCTGGAGGGTCCTTTATACCATGGGGTAAATGTGACACTGAGCAGGGTAGTGGGTAGTCCCTTTACACAAGAAACAAGTGATCTTCCTAGTTGGGATTTGATAGAGGCAAAGGTGTCCCGTCTTTCGATGAGATGATGGATATCGATTTGGTGGAAGTCGACTTTGACGATCCGACTACGAACGTGCGAGGACGTCGCGCCTTAGCAATCGCTAAACCAACTCCGAGAGGTTCTTGACCACGCCGGAGCACGATCAACCTGACCACGAGGGTCTGTTTCCTGCGAGCAAACGAAGAACAAGCAAGAAACTAAGATTGCAATCTGGATATTGCGAATATAAGATGAAAGCTTTATTGATCAAGGTGGGGTTCTGTGACGCCTTTGTCTGGTCGTTGAACACAAACGAAGTACGCGAAGTTGCAGCTATGGCGAACTTTTAATCTAAACAAAACCCAAAGTCTAAACGGTGCCCTAAGGGCTGTATATATGGAGGAAGAGAGGGGGAATTTCGTGGCCCTTGATGGAGGGGTCCGAAATCAACCCTATCTCTTGTTTCCCCACACATACGGACTCTAAAAATAGCCTATACTTATGTATTTCGAAATTACATGGGCCTGGCCCAATAAAAAGGTGACGCAGCACCTATAATAGCCTCGGGACGAAATTTATGAAGTGGCATCTTGTATATTTCGTCCATGGCTTCATGCACCCATTATGGTGGCTTCAAAGTCCTGAAATCTTCACTTGTAACTCCGTTCTTGTTCCCCTTGCGCATGGCATCATCTCCATGCTTGTTCTTGCTCCAATGTTCATCCTTCTCCAAGCTAGGCCCTTCATTTGTAAGCAAAACAAATTATCCAATTTAGGCAGCATCATATTCTCATGAACATTAGAATCATTACCAAGAAACGAAAGTACCTGATAATTTAATTGGCGTGCGCGAGCTCTAGTAATTGGTCCCGTATATGTAGCAGTAGGGGCTGTGGGTGTAACAATGGTATTGATGTCCTCATCAATATATAGTCTAGGGCCACGAAGGGGTAAGTGAAGGGGGTACATGGGCTGTGGCCTAACACATGGCAGCGCACAGGCGTCGGACGTCCGCCAGGTTCCGGACGTCCGGAGGCTCGCGAGTGATGAGGACATGACTACCTTGGATATGACCAAAAATATTGCATATATGCATATTTGTCAGGAATAGACCTTCGTGGTCAGGTTGACCGTGCTTCCGGCGTGGTCAATAACCTCAGGAGATTGGTTTAGCGATTGCTAAGGCGCAACGTCGTGCACGTTTGTAGTCGGATCGTGAAAGTCGTCTCCACCAAATCGATAGTTATCATCTCATCGAAAGATCGGGACACCCTCGCCTCTATCAAGTGGTATCAGTTTTCAGGTTGCTCGGTGAGATTTTACAGTTTTTCATAGTTTAGATCGCATCTGTCATTCATACCTATAGTTCATGAAAAAGCCACAAAAAAAAGTTAGATCTGTTCATCCTTTATCCAAGCCAGTCTGAGCCTTTACAATTTTCTATTCATTGCTTGCATAGTTGAATTATCGGTTGCATCGTCGTGTCAGTTGCTGGTCTTAGCGTCTAGTTCCTTTAGAGTTTCGAGTTCTGTTCATATTAGTCACGCCGCCGCTGCATCATTATTCCTTCCGCTGTCCACCATCCCATCTATTAATTTCCACCACGTGCTACGCACTGTTCATTGTCATAATCATAGTTGAGGTCATTCACATCTTCGCCTGATCCAATCTGCATCTTATCTAGTTTGTCTTGGAAAGAAAAAAACAGATAGAGAAAAAAAAGAGAAAAAAAGGAAAGAAAAAAAGAAAAAAAGAGAGAAGAAAAAAAATTGGATCTATCTAGAATCTGAATTCGGATTGGAATCTGTTTTGTGCACTGTTCAGTAAAACAGGTGTATCTTCCTCATACGAAGTCCGTTTTGGCTCCGTGAGTACTCAAATTGAAGATAGCGACGAGCCGCATCTAAATAGTTGCAGAAGCTAGTTCAATATTTGACACCTCAAAATCGGCTTCTAAATAGGTCTTTTTGCCCTCCGAAGTTCGTGAACACAGCTTGTTCCAATTTTTCAGGCCAGTTTTAGAATTCTTTGACTCCTCATATCAACTCGGAATTGAGTGATTCTTTTTGCATTGGAAAGCTTGAGTTAGTAGCATTCTTTGAAAGAATTTATCAGAAAATTGTCTCAAACTTTTCAAGAGGAAAGTTGGAGAGAGAGTTGTTATATATCCTGCTTGGCAGTTGTTTTTCATCATTATCTTCACTGCCGTTGTGATCTTCACTTATATCTTGCTGTCAAGAGCTACTTAGTATCCTTCATTGGTGCTAGTTGTGCTACGCCGTGACCTTATTAGTGTTCTAGGCTCGCGTCTCTAGTCCGGTCTAGCCTAGGACCAGCACAGTACCGTCGTTGAGCGTTTATTCAACATTGCATCTTTGAATTGATTATTGCTAATCTTTTGCTACCATATATAGCCAACCCAGCTCCACATATTTCTACACCGTGTATACGTACGCTCCCCTGGCAATCGCTTTACTCAATATTCGGAGTTACTTGACACCGCCGGTTGCCGATCACCGCCTGCTGCATGGTAAGAACTTGTAAGACATTGATATTTGCTTTACTGTGAGCGTTTTACCACCACATCCTAGTAGTTATAGGAACATTATTTTTGGGTTTTGTTTCTTGTTCTACTAATCATGACAGGATCCAGAGTCAATTCATGGGCTTTGTCGATCGCGGGAGACGTGCCACCACCTTTGCAAATACCACAACCGTCACGAGAGGTGCACAAACATCCAAATGCACATCATCAGGTTAATGTATCTATACCACCATTTAATGGCCGTTTTAAACCTGCTTTATATATTGAATGGGAGTTCGACATAAAAAATATATTTGCTTCCCATAATTTCAATGAACATAAAAAGGTTAAGGTTGCGGTTGGTTCTTTCACTGGTTATGCTTTGGTTTGGTGGAGTGAATATTGTCGGTTACACCCTGATTATATACCTACTACTTGGGATGATTTGAAACTTGCCATGCGACATACTTTCGTCCCTGCTTATTATACTCGTGACATGATTAAGAAGTTGCAACACTTAAAACAAGGTAGTGAAACTGTAACAAAATAATTGGAATCACCTTCAAATTCGTCCGGAGCGTTGAGTTGTGGACGAAACAATCTGATGCTGCAGCAGAATCCGAGTCAAACTACAAGTCCAAAGGTGTTACATCACCTCCACCATGTGACACATCGCCCCTGAGAGTGGCTACATCATCTGAGTTGATCATAAGAGGTAATGACAAAGGTACTGATCTTCCATCTCTACATGAGAATGATGAATGCCTTGTCAATTTGAATGCACCATCTGATGAGCTACCAACTACTTTGATCACACCACCTATTTTAGAGGACTACGTTGATAATTTGACTTTGCCATGTGATCAAACAACTGAAATACCAACAATTTTGAGTGCACCCATTGAATTAACTATTGATGCAAAAGAACCAATGTTTAATCATTTTGATATGACCTCTAATCTTGGTGATGATTCTGTGTTGAATGACTTATTGCATGTTTGCTTATTTAAGCATGTTGTAGCATGTAAATTTGATGCAAGTAAGGTTTATTCACCAATGTTGGGATGGTTTAATGATGAACATTGTCAATCTTTTGAAATGAATAAGAGCTTCACTTATATGTGCAAACTGAATTGCAATATTTTCATGCCTTCTACTTCTTGTGCTAATTTTTTGGCTTTAGATTTTATGAACTATGCAAGTTTCTCATATATTCATGTGTCATATATGCAAAAATCAAGGGAAGTAAAAATGGATGACATATACATATACAACATGTACACCTTGTCTCTTTTGTTAGCCACATTTCAGATTAAGCAACGCCGAGGACGGCTTTATTTTCAAGAAGGGGAGGATGATGAGGACATGACTACCTTGGATATGACCAAAAATATTGCATATATGCATATTTGTCAGGAATAGACCTTCGTGGTCAGGTTGACCGTGCTTCCGGCGTGGTCAATAACCTCAGGAGATTGGTTTAGCGATTGCTAAGGCGCAACGTCGTGCACGTTTGTAGTCGGATCGTGAAAGTCGTCTCCACCAAATCGATAGTTATCATCTCATCGAAAGATCGGGACACCCTCGCCTCTATCAGCGAGGGTCCGGTCGTCCGGTGCATGTCGGACGTCCGGCGTTTTGGCTCTGGATAGGTGGTGTCGGACGTCCGGTCAGCGCCGGTCGTCCGGGCGCTGGAGAGAGGTCGGACGTCCGGTGGCTCCGGTCGTCTGTGGATTCGGCTCGGGTCCTCAGGGGCCGGACGTCCGGGCTGGGCCGGTCGTCCGGCGGCTGTAGCTTCGTGCAGCTTCTTCTCTGGGTCCTTGTACTTGGCGTCCTCGCTAGCTCTTCCGTTGGATGTGGTGGCTTCGTGGCTTTCCTCCAAGTACCTGATCATGCATAGAACACACGCTGGAGTAGTAGCCATATCTCACATGTAGAAAGTGATGGTTCGGAGAGGAGCAAGTTCACCTTGTGTCCAATGGCGTATGTTCGAGGTCTCGTCATATGTCCACTTGGGGTTTGGAGAGTAGTCGGAGTGTACATGGGGATGAACGTGGGATGCTCCGCATGAATCTCCCTTTAGACAATTCTGGAAAAAGTGTCCTTCTTCTCCACACGTATAGCAAGACTTGGTGCAGGGTTTAACTGGGTCTCCTTCGAGGGTGTCCTCCACCTCTTCCTTCATCACAGGTTCTTCTAACATTTCCATAAGGGCTCCTTTCGTTGCTTCTTTCTTCTGCTGGAGGGTCCTTTGTACCATGGGGTAAATGTGACACTGAGCAGGGTAGTGGGTAGTCCCTTTACACAAGAAACAAGTGATCTTCCTAGTTGGGATTTGATAGAGGCAAAGGTGTCCCGTCTTTCGATGAGATGATGGATATCGCTTTGGTGGAAGTTGACTTTGACGATCCGACTACGAACGTGCGAGGACGTCGCGCCTTAGCAATCGCTAAACCAACTCCGAGAGGTTATTGACCACGCCGGAGCACGATCAACCTGACCACGAGGGTCTGTTTCCTGCGAGCAAACGAAGAACAAGCAGGAAACTAAGATTGCAATCTGGATATTGCGAATATAAGATGAAAGCTTTATTGATCAAGGTGGGGTTCTGTGACGCCTTTGTCTGGTCGTTGAACACAAACGAAGTACGCGAAGTTGCAGCTATGGCGAACTTTTAATCTAAACAAAACCCAAAGTCTAAACGATGCCCTAAGGGCTGTATATATGGAGGAAGAGGGGGGAATTTCGTGGCCCTTGGTGGAGGAGTCCGAAATCAACCCTACTCTTGTTTCCCCACACATACGGACTCTAAAAATAGCCTATACTTATGTATTTCGAAATTACATGGGCCTGGCCCAATAATAAGGTGACGCAGCACCTAAAATAGCCTCGGGACGAAATTTATGAAGTGGCATCTTGTATATTTCGTCCAAGGCTTCATGCACCCATTATGGTGGCTTCAAAGTCCTGAAATCATCACTTGTAACTCCATTCTTGTTCCCCTTGCGCATGCCATCATCTCCATGCTTGTTCTTGCTCCAATGTTCATCCTTCTCCAAGCTAGGCCCTTCATTTGTAAGCAAAACAAATGTATCCAATTTAGGCAGCATCATATTCTCATGAACATTAGAATCTGATGAGGACATGACTACCTTGGATATGACCAAAAATATTGCATATATGCATATTTGTCAGGTGATTTCTAGTGCAAACTATTCAATAATCTATTTATGTTATCCAGAACAAAAATACTTCACACACTTTTGTGTTTTGTCTAATTGCAGGTGTATGGGACATTTGTACAATCCACATATGAAGATAAGGAAGAAAGAGATGTTTATTTGCTATCCAAAAAGTTCTCTCACGTCACTTTTGGCCCAAGAGAAGATAGAGTCCAAGTCTCTCACGTTCTGGATTCAGATTCGGACTGCACAGACATACCTGACTCAAAACGCACACAAGTTTTTCATACGGACTCCGAATTGGGTGATTCTTTTTTTGTTGGAAACTAGATTTCGTGCACTTTCCAACCCAACTGGAATCACCTTCAAATTCGTCCGGAGCGTTGAGTTGTGGACGACACAATCTGATGCTGCAGCAGAATCCGAGTCAAACTACAAGTCCAAAGGTGTTACATCACCTCCACTTGGGCCCATTGGCCTTGTACGACCTAGATTTAGTTTTAGGCTGCCTTGGGACGTCCTCCCACCTCCTTGGACGCCACCCCTTGCTCCTATATAAGTAGATCCATCTAGTAGCTTTTCCTTGGGATTTGTTTAGTTAAAAGTTAGCCATTGCAACTTCGTGTACTTCGTTTGTGTCCAACGACCAGACCAAGACCGCTTACGGATCCCCACCATTATCAATACTTCATATATATTCGCAATATTCAGATTGCTTTATCATATTCTTGCTCGTTCTTCGATTGCTTGCAGGAATAGACCTTCGTGGTCAGGTTGATCATGCTCCAGCGTGGTCAATAACCTCTCGGAGTTGGTTTAGCGATTGCTAAGGCGCAACGTCGTGCACGTTTGTAGTCGGATCGTCAAAGTCGTCTCCACCAAATCGATAGTTATCATCTCATCGAAAGATCGGGACACCCTCGCCTCTATCAAGTGGTATCAGTTTTCAGGTTGCTCGGTGAGATTTTACAGTTTTTCATAGTTTAGATCGCATCTGTCATTCATACCTATAGTTCATGAAAAAGCCACAAAAAAAAGTTAGATCTGTTCATTCTTTATCCAAGCCAGTCTGAGCCTTTACAATTTTCTATTCATTGCTTGCATAGTTGAATTATCGGTTGCATCGTCGTGTCAGTTGCTGGTCTTAGCGTCTAGTTCCTTTAGAGTTTCGAGTTCTGTTCATATTAGTCACGCCGCCGCTGCATCATTATTCCTTCCGCTGTCCACCATCCCATCTATTAATTTCCACCACGTGCTACGCACTGTTCATTGTCATAATCATAGTTGAGGTCATTCACATCTTCGCCTGATCCAATCTGCATCTTATCTAGTTTGTCTTGGAAAGAAAAAAACAGATAGAGAAAAAAAAGAGAAAAAAAGGAAAGAAAAAAAAGAAAAAAAGAGAGAAGAAAAAAAATTGGATCTATCTAGAATCTGAATTCGGATTGGAATCTGTTTTGTGCACTGTTCAGTAAAACAGGTGTATCTTCCTCATACGAAGTCCGTTTTGGCTCCGTGAGTACTCAAATTGAAGATAGCGACGAGCCGCATCTAAATAGTTGCAGAAGCTAGTTCAATATTTGACACCTCAAAATCGGCTTCTAAATAGGTCTTTTTGCCCTCCGAAGTTCGTGAACACAGCTTGTTCCAATTTTTCAGGCCAGTTTTAGAATTCTTTGACTCCTCATATCAACTCGGAATTGAGTGATTCTTTTTGCATTGGAAAGCTTGAGTTAGTAGCATTCTTTGAAAGAATTTATCAGAAAATTGTCTCAAACTTTTCAAGAGGAAAGTTGGAGAGAGAGTTGTTATATATCCTGCTTGGCAGTTGTTTTTCATCATTATCTTCACTGCCGTTGTGATCTTCACTTATATCTTGCTGTCAAGAGCTACTTAGTATCCTTCATTGGTGCTAGTTGTGCTACGCCGTGACCTTATTAGTGTTCTAGGCTCGCGTCTCTAGTCCGGTCTAGCCTAGGACCAGCACAGTACCGTCGTTGAGCGTTTATTCAACATTGCATCTTTGAATTGATTATTGCTAATCTTTTGCTACCATATATAACCAACCCAGCTCCACATATTTCTACACTGTGTATACGTACGCTCCCCTGGCAATCGCTTTACTCAATATTCGGAGTTAGTTGACACCGCTGGTTGCCGATCACCGCCTGCTGCATGGTAAGAACTTGTAAGACATTGATATTTGCTTTACTGTGAGCGTTTTACCACCACATCCTAGTAGTTATAGGAACATTATTTTTGGGTTTTGTTTCTTGTTCTACTAATCATGACAGGATCCAGAGTCAATTCATGGGCTTTGTCGATCGCGGGAGACGTGCCACCACCTTTGCAAATACCACAACCGTCACGAGAGGTGCACAAACATCCAAATGCACATGATCAGGTTAATGTATCTATACCACCATTTAATGGCCGTTTTAAACCTGCTTTATATATTGAATGGGAGTTCGACATAAAAAATATATTTGCTTCCCATAATTTCAATGAACATAAAAAGGTTAAGGTTGCGGTTGGTTCTTTCACTGGTTATGCTTTGGTTTGGTGGAGTGAATATTGTCGGTTACACCCTGATTATATACCTACTACTTGGGATGATTTGAAACTTGCCATGCGACATACTTTCGTCCCTGCTTATTATACTCGTGATGATAGAGGCAAAGGTGTCCCGTCTTTCGATGAGATGGTGGATTTCGCTTTGGTGGAAGTCGACTTTGACGATCCGACTACGAACGTGCGAGGACGTCGCGCCTTAGCAATCGCTAACCCAACTCCGAGAGGTTATTGACCACGCCGGAGCACGATCAACCTGACCACGAGGGTCTGTTTCCTGCGAGCAAACGAAGAACAAGCAAGAAACTAAGATTGCAATCTGGATATTGCGAATATAAGATGAAAGCTTTATTGATCAAGGTGGGGTTCTGTGACGCCTTTGTCTGGTCGTTGAACACAAACGAAGTACGCGAAGTTGCAGCTATGGCGAACTTTTAATCTAAACAAAACCCAAAGTCTAAACGATGCCCTAAGGGCTGTATATATGGAGGAAGAGAGGGGGAATTTCGTGGCCCTTGGTGGAGGTGATAGAGGCAAAGGTGTCCCGTCTTTCGATGAGATGGTGGATTTCGCTTTGGTGGAAGTCGACTTTGACGATCCGACTACGAACGTGCGAGGACGTCGCGCCTTAGCAATCGCTAAACCAACTCCGAGAGGTTATTGACCACGCCGGAGCACGATCAACCTGACCACGAGGGTCTGTTTCCTGCGAGCAAACGAAGAACAAGCAAGAAACTAAGATTGCAATCTGGATATTGCGAATATAAGATGAAAGCTTTATTGATCAAGGTGGGGTTCTGTGACGCCTTTGTCTGGTCGTTGAACACAAACGAAGTACGCGAAGTTGCAGCTATGGCGAACTTTTAATCTAAACAAAACCCAAAGTCTAAACGATGCCCTAAGGGCTGTATGTATGGAGGAAGAGGGGGGAATTTCGTGGCCCTTGGTGGAGGGGTCCGAAATCAACCCTATCTCTTGTTTCCCCACACATACGGACTCTAAAAATAGCCTATACTTATGTATTTCGAAATTACATGGGCCTGGCCCAATAATAAGGTGACGCAGCACCTAAAATAGCCTCGGGACGAAATTTATGAAGTGGCATCTTGTATATTTCGTCCATGGCTTCATGCACCCATTATGGTGGCTTCAAAGTCCTGAAATCATCACTTGTAACTCCGTTCTTGTTCCCCTTGCGCATGGCATCATCTCCATGCTTGTTCTTGCTCCAATGTTCATCCTTCTCCAAGCTAGGCCCTTCATTTGTAAGCAAAACAAATGTATCCAATTTAGGCAGCATCATATTCTCATGAACATTAGAATCATTACCAAGAAACGAAAGTACCTGATAATTTAATTGGCGTGCGCGAGCTCTAGTAATTGGTCCCGTATATGTAGCAGTAGGGGCTGTGGGTGTAACAATGGTATTGATGTCCTCATCAATATATAGTCTAGGGCCACGAAGGGGTAAGTGAAGGGGGTACATGGGCTGTGGCCTAACACATGGCAGCGCACAGGCGTCGGACGTCCGCCAGGTTCCGGACGTCCGGAGGCTCGCGAGGGTCCGGTCGTCTGGTGCATGTCGGACGTCCGGCGTTTTGGCTCTGGATAGGTGGTGTCGGACGTCCGGTCAGCGCCGGTCGTCCGGGCGCTGGAGAGAGGTCGGACGTCCGGTGGCTCCGGTCGTCTGTGGATTCGGCTCGGGTCCTCAGGGGCCGGACGTCCGGGCTGGGCCGGTCGTCCGGCGGCTGTAGCTTCGTGCAGCTTCTTCTCTGGGTCCTTGTACTTGGCATCCTCGCTAGCTCTTCCGTTGGATGTGGTGGCTTCGTGGCTTTCCTCCAAGTACCTGATCATGCATAGAACACACGTTGGGGGTAGTAGCCATATCTCACATGTAGAAAGTGATGGTTCGGAGAGGAGCAAGTTCACCTTGTGTCCAATGGCGTATGTTCGAGGTCTCGTCATATGTCCACTTGGGGTTTGGAGAGTAGTCGGAGTGTACATGGGGATGAACGTGGGATGCTCCGCATCAATCTCCCTTTAGACAATTCTGGAAAAAATGTCCTTCTTCTCCACACGTATAGCAAGACTTGGTGCAGGGTTTAACTGGGTCTCCTTCGAGGGTGTCCTCCACCTCTTCCTTCATCACAGGTTCTTCTAACATTTCCATAAGGGCTCCTTTCGTTGCTTCTTTCTTCTGCTGGAGGGTCCTTTGTACCATGGGGTAAATGTGACACTGAGCAGGGTAGTGGGTAGTCCCTTTACACAAGAAACAAGTGATCTTCCTAGTTGGGATTTGATAGAGGCAAAGGTGTCCCGTCTTTCGATGAGATGATGGATATCGCTTTGGTGGAAGTTGACTTTGACGATCCGACTACGAACGTGCGAGGACGTCGCGCCTTAGCAATCGCTAAACCAACTCCGAGAGGTTATTGACCACGCCGGAGCACGATCAACCTGACCACGAGGGTCTGTTTCCTGCGAGCAAACGAAGAACAAGCAGGAAACTAAGATTGCAATCTGGATATTGCGAATATAAGATGAAAGCTTTATTGATCAAGGTGGGGTTCTGTGACGCCTTTGTCTGGTCGTTGAACACAAACGAAGTACGCGAAGTTGCAGCTATGGCGAACTTTTAATCTAAACAAAACCCGAAGTCTAAACGGTGCCCTAAGGGCTGTATATATGGAGGAAGAGAGGGGGAATTTCGTGGCCCTTGATGGAGGGGTCCGAAATCAACCCTATCTCTTGTTTCCCCACACATACGGACTCTAAAAATAGCCTATACTTATGTATTTCGAAATTACATGGGCCTGGCCCAATAAAAAGGTGACGCAGCACCTATAATAGCCTCGGGACGAAATTTATGAAGTGGCATCTTGTATATTTCGTCCATGGCTTCATGCACCCATTATGGTGGCTTCAAAGTCCTGAAATCATCACTTGTAACTCCGTTCTTGTTCCCCTTGCGCATGGCATCATCTCCATGCTTGTTCTTGCTCCAATGTTCATCCTTCTCCAAGCTAGGCCCTTCATTTGTAAGCAAAACAAATGTATCCAATTTAGGCAGCATCATATTCTCATGAACATTAGAATCATTACCAAGAAACGAAAGTACCTGATAATTTAATTGGCGTGCGCGAGCTCTAGTAATTGGTCCCGTATATATAGCAGTAGGGGCTGTGGGTGTAACAATGGTATTGATGTCCTCATCAATATATAGTCTAGGGCCACGAAGGGGTAAGTGAAGGGGGTACATGGGCTGTGGCCTAACACATGGCAGCGCACAGGCGTCGGACGTCCGCCAGGTTCCGGACGTCCGGAGGCTCGCGAGGGTCTGGTCGTCCGGTGCAAGTCGGACGTCCGGCGTTTTGGCTCTGGATAGGTGGTGTCGGACGTCCGGTCAGCGCCGGTCGTCCGGGCGCTGGAGAGAGGTCGGACGTCCGGTGGCTCCGGTCGTCTGTGGATTCGGCTCGGGTCCTCGGGGGCCGGACGTCCGGGCTGGGCCGGTCGTCCGGCGGCTGTAGCTTCGTGCAGCTTCTTCTCTGGGTCCTTGTACTTGGCGTCCTCGCTAGCTCTTCCGTTGGATGTGGTGGCTTCGTGGCTTTCCTCCAAGTACCTGATCATGCATAGAACACACGTTGGAGTAGTAGCCATATCTCACATGTAGAAAGTGATGGTTCGGAGAGGAGCAAGTTCACCTTGTGTCCAATGGCGTATGTTCGAGGTCTCGTCATATGTCCACTTGGGGTTTGGAGAGTAGTCGGAGTGTACATGGGGATGAACGTCGGATGCTCCGCATGAATCTCCCTTTAGACAATTCTGGAAAAAATGTCCTTCTTCTCCACACGTATAGCAAGACTTGGTGCAGGGTTTAACTGGGTCTCCTTCGAGGGTGTCCTCCACCTCTTCCTTCATCACAGGTTCTTCTAACATTTCCATAAGGGCTCCTTTCGTTGCTTCTTTCTTCTGCTGGAGGGTCCTTTGTACCATGGGGTAAATGTGACACTGAGCAGGGTAGTGGGTAGTCCCTTTACACAAGAAACAAGTGATCTTCCTAGTTGGGATTTGATAGAGGCAAAGGTGTCCCGTCTTTCGA
Source organism: Triticum dicoccoides (assembly GCF_002162155.2). Classification (NCBI taxonomy): domain Eukaryota; kingdom Viridiplantae; phylum Streptophyta; class Magnoliopsida; order Poales; family Poaceae; genus Triticum; species Triticum dicoccoides. Next base: position 139,422 of record NW_021187997.1, read on the forward strand.
TGAGATGATGGATATCGCTTTGGTGGAAGTTGACTTTGACGATCCGACTACGAACGTGCGAGGACGTCGCGCCTTAGCAATCGCTAAACCAACTCCGAGAGGTTATTGACCACGCCGGAGCACGATCAACCTGACCACGAGGGTCT
>NW_021187998.1:0-1088 GCF_002162155.2 Triticum dicoccoides
GCTAGTAAATTTCCCAACAACATCTCAAAAACAAATAAAACTCCCAACAAGAACTTATGACATATATGCAGTAGTAGATAGAGCAGGAATCTTGCTTTGAAGAACATTTACTCAAAAGCTCATGAAGTCATGATATAAGAGGCAGTAGCACTGCTCTCTTCCTGTCACTTCTCATGCCCATCCATATAATACAAAAGCTAGGAAGAAGAAATATTAGAGAGAAAGCAAGCTGAAGATTATTTAAGTCTTGAGTCTTGTCCATGGTAATGAGAGGAATCAGAAACACATGCTGCCTCTGTTGGATGTGTAGCCTGAGTTACAGAACTCCGCTCCGCTTCAATGATCTAGACTTGCATTAGGGGCTTAAGGCACGACAATACCATGTAGATTTTGGGAACATATCACGAGGTTTGGCAGCTGGTCTGCGACGTTGGTCGGAGCTTAAAGGATCAGGGCGCAACTAGTCTTTCAGGATAGCAAGCAAGATAGAAATGGAAAGTGCCCTTCTGCTTCCAGGTGCAAATGCTGCACCTGGGTGAACACTAATTCAGAAAAATGGCAAAAAATGAAAATAAAAAAATAATCAAAAAACCAATTTTTATACAAACATTTTTGTGTGTTCTTACATATAATTTATTGTGAAGAGATCACATTCATAAACATTCGCTTAATAAAAACAAGCAGCCCTAAATGCTTAAAAAATGTCCTTTTTGAGACCACTGATTTGTTTTTTTTCTTCATTCTGAGCACATCAATTGTTATTTCTTCATGAAATTATGCTTGTGAGTAGAATATTCCTACTTGTATGTTGTAAAAAAATAAAGATTTTTTAAATTTATTTTATTATTTTTGCACATTCCATGTTCAATGGAAATAAAATACCGTAGGGCTTTCCCTCTGGTTTCCTGGACAAAAAAAAGGAGACACCATGCAAAAGTGTCCCGAAAGTATGTGGGCTTAATCATTGTAATGTGGTTTCTTTAAATAGTAACGAGATAGCCTCTGGAGCTATTGAAACTAAATATAATTTTCCGAGGGTCTACCAACCAAAGATTTTTCTTTTTCGGTTTTGCGAGAAGTCTACCAAC
>NW_021187999.1:0-855 GCF_002162155.2 Triticum dicoccoides
TTGAGCCATATGTATGTGTTGTTCCTACCTTGCTATGCCTGCTATGCTTAGAGTCGTGTCAGGTCTGGTTCATCTGGGTGATGGGCTAGAGTGAAATGTTATGTCAGTAATGAGAGTGGTGTGGTGAACACGATTTGGTAAAGGTATCGATGAGAGGCCATGTAGGAGTACATGGTGGGTTGTTTCATTGAAGCCGACCTTAAGCACTGAGATCTGTATGTGTGATTTAAGAATCAGCTACTACCATGCATTGGGCCCGAAACCAATGGACCCTCTCGGCTTCTTATTCACCCTAGTTCTCCGTCCAGGAGTTGCAAGTAGTTTCTGGTGTTTGTAGCCTACTGGAGGCCGTGGACAGCGCTGACCGTAGGGGTGGGCTGTGATGCGATAGGTACGTGGCACGGTGTACTGAATGCCCATTAGGTATTTCGGGAACCCTGTTCACATCGTTCGGGGCCGTATGGGAAACCTCGGCCGGACTCCCTGCGGATGGAACCTGGATAGGCGATAAACCTGGACTAGAGGCTTAGGTGATTAGGTAGGTCGTGGCCGACACCCACGTTGGGCTTCCGCTTGAAGGTTGCCGAGTACATGTCGTGTAAACGACGGTAAGTGGTGAGAGCGTGTATGAAGAAGTACACCCCTGCAGGGTTAACATGATCTATTCGAATAGCCGCGTCCGCGGTAAAGGACTACTTGGTTGCCTATACAGTTCATAGACAAGTAAATGGAAACTACTAAAAGCCTCAAGATAAGTGTGAGTGCCGAGGATGGCTCTTCCGTAGGAAGACGGAGGTGGATCCTCGGTAGTGTATTGAAGTGGTGAGTAGTGGACTCGTGTGCGCAAAACCATTT
>NW_021188000.1:0-1047 GCF_002162155.2 Triticum dicoccoides
TCCCCTAACTGTGCACCGTTGCTACAGTTCGTCGCTTCTAAGCACCACGTGATGATCGGGTGTGATGGATTCTTACGTTCACATACAACGGGTGTAAGACAGTTTTACACAGCGAAAACACTTAGGGTTAACTTGACGAGCCTAGCATGTGCAGACATGGCCTCGGAACACGGAGACCGAAAGGTCGAGCATGAGTCGTATGGTAGATACGATCAACATGAAGATGTTCACCGATGATGACTAGTCCGTCTCACGTGATGATCGGACACGGCCTAGTTGACTCGGATCATGTGATCACTTAGATGACCAGAGGGATGTCTATCTAAGTGGGAGTTCATAAGATGAACTTAATTATCCTGAACATAGTCAAAAGACCTTTTGCAAATTATGTCGTAAGCTCGCGCTTTAGTTCCACTGTTTAGATATGTTCCTAGAGAAAATATAGTTGAAAATTGATAGTAGCGATTATGCGATCAGTAGAAAGCTTATGTCCTTAATGCACCGCTCAGTGTGCTGAACCCCAACGTCGTTTGTCGATGTTGCGAACATCGGACATACACGGTTTGGTAACTACGTGATAGTTCAATTAAATGGTTTAAGTAGAGGCACCAAAGACGTTTTCAAAACGTCGTGGAACATATGAGATGTTTCGAGGGCTGAAATTGGGATTTCAGGCTCGTGCCCACGTCAAGAGGTATAAGACCTCCGACGATTTTCTTAGCCTGCAAACTAAGGGAGAAAAGCTCAATCGTTGAGCTTGTGCTCAGATTGTCTGAGCACAACAATCACTTGAATCGAGTGGGAGTTGATCCTCCAGATGAGATAGTGATGTTTCCCCAAAGTCATTGCCACCAAGCTGCTAGAGCTTCGTGATTAACTATAACATATCAGGGATAGATATGATGATCCTTGAAATATTCATGATGTTTGACACCGCGAAAGTAGAAATCAAGAAGGAGCATCAATTGTTGATGGTTGGTGAAACCACTAGTTTCAAGAAGGGCAAGGGAACAAAGGGATACTTCATGAAACGGCAATTCAGCTGCT
>NW_021188001.1:0-837 GCF_002162155.2 Triticum dicoccoides
TTGGGCGAGAGTAGTACTAGGATGGGTGACCTCCTGGGAAGTCCTCGTGTTGCATTCCCTTTTTAATTTTTTTCGCGCCGCTTGCAAAACAAAACGCACGTGTAAGTAATATATTTACCGTGTTTTATTATTTTGCACTAGTGCGGTAAGTCATAGCTGGGTGCTCACGATTCACGGGTCCAGCGTCGGCGTTGTGGCGCGGCAAGCGTGCACTGGTGCGGTTGAGAGGGATGGGTGGAAACCGCGTTAAACTCGTCTCCGTAGTTGAGAGGGAGCGGCCAAAGCAATGTACAATCGTCTTTGTAGTGGAGCTGGGAGGGGCAAGGATAAGGGACGAAGACCGGGGTAACATGTCGGATGCGATCATACCAGCACTAAAGCACCGGATCCCATCAGAACTTCGAAGTTAAGAGTGCTTGGGCGAGAGTAGTACTAGGATGGGTGACCTCCTGGGAAGTCCTCGTGTTGCATTCCCTTTTTAATTTTTTTCGCACCGCTTGCAAAACAAAACGCACGTGTAAGTAATATATTTACCGTGTTTTATTATTTTGCACGAGTGCGGTAAGTCATAGCTGGGTGCTCACGATTCACGGGTCCAGCGTCGGCGTTGTGGCGCGGCAAGCGTGCACTGGTGCGGTTGAGAGGGAGGGGTGGAAACCGCGTTAAACTCGTCTCCGTAGTTGAGAGGGAGCGGCCAAAGCAATGTACAATCGTCTTTGTAGTGGAGCTGGGAGGGGCAAGGATAAGGGACGAAGACCGGGGTAACATGTCGGATGCGATCATACCAGCACTAAAGCACCGGATCCCATCAGAACTCCGAGGTTAAGCGTGCTTGGG
>NW_021188002.1:0-1330 GCF_002162155.2 Triticum dicoccoides
TACTACAAACACCAGAAACTACTTGCAACTCCTGGACAGAGGACAAGGGTGATCAAGAAGCCGAGAGGGTCCATTGGTTTCGGGCCCAATGCGTGGTAGTAGCTGAATCATGGATCACAAACACAGAACTCAGTTCCTGAGGACGGCTGCAATGAGACAACCCACCATGTACTCCTACATGGCCTCTCACCGCTACCTTTACCAAATCGTGTTCACACACTTAGCTCACACACAGTAGGACATGTTCACACGCCTCTGATTCATCCCCGATGAATCAGACCTGACTCAACTCTAAGCAGTAGCAGGCATGACAAACAAACATGAATGAGTAGGCACAACAGGGCTCAAACAACTCCTACTCATGCTAGTGGGTTTCATCTAATTACTGTGGAATGACAGGTCATGCAGAGGATAAAGGGGTTCAGCTACCGCAACAAGTAACAGATGAATCGTTGTTGTCCTAATGCAGTAAAAGAGAGCAGGAGCGAGAGAGTAGGATTGTATCGGAATGAACAAGGGGGTTTGCTTGCCTGGCACTTCTGAAGATAACATTGAGTCTTCATCAGTGTCAACGATCACATCATCGGTATCACGTCTATCGAGAGGGGACAATACCGGCAACACAGAAGGGAACACAATCAATGCAATGCACAATATGATGCATGATCATGACATGGCAAAATGAATGTGTTTTGAGCTAATGCAACTAAAACCAGATTAAATGAAGTTGGTTTGAATCCAAGATTCAAATTCAAACTCCATATGTGATTATTTAAATGCCCTTTAATTGATTTGTGCTAAACAGCAGCTATAAGTTGTTCTAACATGCATGAAAATGGTACAAATGGATTCCTTGAATTTTTCTGATAATTTTTCATATATAAATTATTTAATTTGGAGTTACGGTTGAATTTCTATGATTTTTTAGAAGTTTTGGGCATTTTCTGGAATTTTCTGAATATAATAAAATAAACTAAATTCCAAAAAATGAATATTGCGTCAGCATGACGTTGGCATGACGTCAGCAGGTCAACGGGCGCCGTCCAGGTCAAACCTGACGTGTGGGGTCCACACGTCAGTGACACAGGAGCTAATCCCGGTCAAACCCAGCGCTGACTGGGGTTTGACCAGGGGTGGGGCCCACTGTCAGTGGCTGTGGGGGTGTTTAGTGTGGTCATTAGTGCTAATTAGGCGTGCCACATCGGCAGTCGCCGGAGTTTCGCCGGCGGCGACCATTCCGCACGGCGGGGGAACGCCGGACTTGCGCTAGGGGCATCGGATCGACGCGCCAAGGGCACCAGGAGGTAGCCCGCGCCCGTGCGCATCTAGG
>NW_021188003.1:0-945 GCF_002162155.2 Triticum dicoccoides
GTGCAAGCATAGCTTCATTCTCCTCAACAATACCACATCTAATCATGCCAGTTTGTAATTCCTGATAATATTCTTCTACAGAAATTTTCCCTTGTCTTAAACGCTGCAATTTTTGAAGCAATTCACGTTGATAATATGGTGGAACCCAACGCGTACGCATAGCAGTTTTCAAAGCAGCCCAAGTAGTTGGAATAGGATATAATCTACAATGTTCAGACCACCATACACATGCAAAACTAGTGAAAGCACAAACAGCAGCAGCAACTCGTCTCTCCTCAGGATATTATAAACATGTAAATCGTTGTTCAGTTTCTAACTCCCAAGTAAGATATATATCAGGAACATATCTACCCTCAAATGGTGGAATATTCAATTTCAGTTTAGGAATATGGACATCATCTCGTACCTGAGGTGGTGGTGCAGGCCTACCATTACGAATATATACCTGAGGTCGACTTGCTGGTGGTGGTACAGGTGGCTGCACGTAGTGTTGATTTTGATCAACCTCATCCTCATAATCTCCCACATAATCATCCTCCTCCGCATCAGCAGCAGGAGCCACAGAATTATCAACAGCAGCACCAACAGTTTGGCCAAACGCAAGAGGAACACGGCTTGCTCGGCGGAGGTCTGCTTCGCGACGTGGAGGTAGTCGTTGTTGTTGTTGTTGGAGAGGTGCGTTAGGTGCAGCGGGTGGTGGTGGTGGAAGACGCGCGAGCAATTCATTAAACTTGTTATCGAGCTTTGTTTCGAACGTCTTCTCAAGGCCAGTGATCTTCTCCATGGCCTCTTCAAAATTGTTCAGCACATCTTGCACCTGTTCAGTCATCATTTGCTGAAACTTATCATGAAGCTCCTTGTTCGATAAATTCTCCCAGTCAATCTCGTCGGCTTGTGATCCTGGCATGGTTAGCAGCAATAGAAACACACAAGAATATGATCCTA
>NW_021188004.1:0-1282 GCF_002162155.2 Triticum dicoccoides
AAACAGAGTGTCACTAGTATGCCTCTACTTGACTAGCTCGTTAATCAAAGATGGTTATGTTTCCTGACCATGAACAATGAGTTGTTATTTGATTAACGAGGTCACATCATTAGTTGAATGATCTGATTGACATGACCCATTCCATTAGCTTAGCACCTGATCGTTTAGTATGTTGCTATTGCTTTCTTCATGACTTATACATGTTCCTATGACTATGAGATTATGCAACTCCCGTTTGCCGGAGGAACACTTTGGGTGCTACCAAACGTCACAACGTAAATGGGTGATTATAAAGGAGCATTACAGGTGTCTCCAAAGGTAGATGTTGGGTTGACGTATTTCGAGATTAGGATTTGTCACTCCGATTGTCGGAGAGGTATCTCTGGGCCCTCTCGGTAATGCACATCACATAAGCCTTGCAAGCACTGCAACTAATATGTTAGTTGTGAGATGATGTATTACGAAACGAGTAAAGAGACTTGCCGGTAACGAGATTGAACTAGGTATTGGATACCGACGATCAAATCTCGGGCAAGTAACATACCGATGACAAAGGGAACAACGTATGTCGTTATGCGGTCTGACCGATAAAGATCTTCGTAGAATATGTAGGAGCCAATATGGGCATCCAGGTCCCGCTATTGGTTATTGACTGGAGACGTGTCTCGGTCATGTCTACATTGTTCTCGAACCCGTAGGGTCCGCACGCTTAAGGTTTCGATGACAGTTATATTATGAGTTTATGAGTTTTGATGTACCGAAGGAGTTCAGAGTCCCGGATGAGATCGGGGACATGACGAGGAGTCTCGAAATGGTCGAGACGTAAAGATCGATATATTGGACGACTATATTCGGAGTTCGGAAAGGTTCCGAGTGATTCGGGTATTTTCGGGAGTACCGGGGAGTTACGGGAATACGGGGAAGAGTATTGGGCCTTGATGGGCTTTAGTGGGAAGAGGAGAAAAAGGCTGCGCCCCCCCTCCCCTCTAGTCCGAATTGGACTAGGGAAAAGGGGGCCGGCCACCTCTCCTTCTCCTCCTATTCCTTCTCCCTTCCTCCCCTCTTGGTGGACTCCTACTAGGACTTGGAGTCCTAGTAGGACTCCCTATCCTGGCCGCACCTTTGCCTTGGCCGGCCTCCTCCTCCTCCATCCTTTATATACGGAGGCAGGGGCACCTCTAAACACACAAGTTGACACAAGTTGATCCACGTGATCTATTCTTTAGCCGTGTGCGGTGCCCCCTGCCACCATATACCTCGATAATACTGTAGCGGAGTTTAG
>NW_021188005.1:0-1173 GCF_002162155.2 Triticum dicoccoides
CATCAGCACTCGTGGTTTTTGTCGATTCTGACCCATTTTGTGAACTATTACTCACTATTATGGGGTCCCAAAGCGATTTCCATGGTTGTCGAACCCCAAGATGTGCTTACGTGTTGGTCGTCAAGACTCATAGTTTGGGCCGATTTTGGCCCGTTTCATGGACTATTACTCAGTTTCGGGGCTCCGAAGTGATTTCCAGGATTGACGAAATCCGGGGTGTGTTTAAGTGTCGGTCATCAACACTCACAATTTTGGCCAATTCTGGTCCGTTTCGTGGACTATTACTCACCATTTTGGGGTCCCAGTGCGATTTCCACGATTGACGATCCCCGGGGAGTGCTTACATGTCGGTCATCAACACTAGTAGTTTTAGCCAATTGTGGCCCGTTTCGTGGACTATTACTCACTGTTTCGGGGTCCCTAAGTGATTTCCATTGTTGTTGAACCCCAAGGTGCGCTTACGTGTCGGTCATCAACACTCGCACTTTTTGGCCGATTCTGGCTCGTTTCATGGACTATTACTCACAGTTTTGGGGTCCCGGAGTGATTTCCACTATTAGTGAAACCCCGGGGTGCATTTTCGTGTCTGTCATCAGCACTCGCGATTTTTGTCGATTCTGACCCGTTTTGTGGACTATTACTCACCGTTTTGGGGTCCCAAAGCGAGTTCCCTGGTTGTCAAACCCCCAAGATGTGCTTACGTGTTGGTCGTCAAGACTCATAGTTTGGTCCGATTCTGGCCCGTTTCTTGGACTATTACTCAGTTTTGGGGCCCCGAAGTGATTTCCACGAATAACGAACCCCGGGGGTGTGTTTACATGTCGGTCATCAACACTCACAATTTTGGCCAATTCTGGTCCATTTCGTGGACTATTACTCACCATTTTGGGGTCCCAGTGCGATTTCCACGATTGATGATCCCCGGGGAGCGCTTACATGTCGGTCATCAACACTCGTAGTTTTAGCCAATTCTGGCCCATTTCGTGGACTATTACTCATTGTTTCGGGGTCCCTAAGTGATTTCCATTGTTGTTGAACCCCAAGGTGCGCTTACGTGTCGGTCATCAACACTCGCACTTTTTGGCCGATTCTGGCTCGTCTCATGGACTATTACTCACAGTTTTGGGGTCCTGGAGTGATTTCCATTATTAATGAACCCCGGGGTGCGTTTTC
>NW_021188006.1:0-1139 GCF_002162155.2 Triticum dicoccoides
GAACAAATTTGAATCAAGGATTCAAATTTCAAATTCAAATATGGCCTTTTAAAGTGCCTTTTCTTGTTCTGATTAAAACATCAACTTAACTTGTTTGATCATGCATGGAAATGGTACAGATGGATAGATTGGATTTTTCTGATCATTTTTCATATATAATTTGTCCAATTTGGAGTTACAGAATAAAAGTTATGAATTTTTGAAGTTTAATTAATATTCTGGAATTTCCTGATTTAATTTAAATCCAGAAATTCAATTACTGCGTCAGCCTGACGTCACAGTGACATCAGCAGGTCAACAGGGCTGGCTCGGGTCAAACCTGACGTGTGGGGGCCACACGTCAGTGACAGGGGGGGTTAAACAGATTTAAATTAATTCTAATTACTAATTAGTGGCGCTGGGGCCCACTGTCAGTGTCAGGGGGGTTGACTATAGTAGTTAGCGCTAACCTAACCATCTGGCCGACAGGGCCCACGCGTCAGTGACCCTGGGGGGTCAAACCCCAGGTCGGTCAAGTCAAACCCCACCGGCGACATGACGCCGGCGAGATCCGAGACGGCGGCGAGAGTGCTTTTTGCCATTCCGGCGACCAAATGGACGGCGGAAGGCATCTACGTGTTGCTGAGGTTGAGCCGCGTCTATTGGTGGTGGTGGTTGGGCTCGGGGCGGCCGGAGTTGACGGCGGCGAGCTCGGCTGCGGCGGCCGGAGTTCGGGTGCGGTCGGGATCAGTGTTGCAGGGGGTTTGGGGAGGCGTTGGTGCGTTCTACGTGCTCCTGGTGATGTGTGGAGCACGATGGTGTGCTCGGTTGGGCGCTACGGCGACCGTGGCCACGACGGCGACATCGCCGGCGGCGTGGAGCTCTCGGTCGAGGTGGAGCTAGGGCCTAGAGGTCGGGAGAGACCAGGGAAGAAGGGGGAAACGCTCCGGGGGCTCACCGCGGTTGCAGTGGGCGTCGAAGCGGGCTCGGGGACGCGCCGGAGACGACGAATTTGACGGCGACGGTGGTCGGAGTCCGAAGAGGGGAACGGCGACGTGGCGGCGATGCAGGGCTTCCGGGGAGCTGTGGAGCGGTGGGGAGGAAGAGGGAGTTGTGGCGGAGCTTCTGAGCTAGTCGGGGGAGCGAGGGGTGGTCGGAGA
>NW_021188007.1:0-1222 GCF_002162155.2 Triticum dicoccoides
TAGTTTCAGCTCTTCGAACATCTCATATGCTCCGTGATGCTCAAAACGCTTTTGGAGCCCCGGTTCTAAGCTGTAAAGCATGCCGCACTGAACGAGGGAGTAATCATCAGCGCGAGTTTGCCAAGCATTCATAATGTCTTGGTTCTCTGGGACGGGAGCGTCACCTAGCGGTCCTTCTAGGACATATTGTTTCCTGGCAGCTATGAGGATGATCCTCAGGTTCCGGACCCAGTCCGTATAGTTGCTGCCATCATCTTTCAGCTTGGTTTTCTCTAGGAACGCGTTGAAGTTCATGTTGACATGAGCGTTGGCCATTTGATCTACAAGACATATTTGCAAAGGTTTTAGACTAAGTTCATGATAATTAAGTTCTAATCAAATTATGAACTCCCACTCAGATTAGACATCCCTTTAGTCATCTAAGTGTTACAGGATCCGAGTCGACTAGGCCGTGTCCGATCATCACGTGAGACGGACTAGTCATCATCGGTGAACATTCTCATGTTGATCGTATCTTCCATACGACTCATGTTCGACCTTTCGGTCTCCGTGTTCCGAGGCCATGTCTGCACATGCTAGGCTCGTCAAGTTAACCCTAAGTGTTTTCGCTGTGTAAAACTGTCTTACACCCGTTGTATGTGAACGTAAGAATCCATCACACCCGATCATCACGTGGTGCTTAGAAGCGACGAACTGTAGCAACGGTGCACAGTTAGGGGAGAACACTTCTTGAAATTTTTTGTAAGGGATCATCTTATTTACTATCGTCGTCCTAAGTAAACAAGATGCATAAACATAATAAACATCACATGCAATTATATAGTTGTGACATGATATGGCCAATATCATATAGCTCCATTGATCTTCATCTTCGGGGCTCCATGATCATCTTGTCACCGGCTTGACACCATGATCTCCATCATCATGATCTCCATCATCGTGTCTTCATGAAGTTGTCACGCCAACGACTACTTCTACTTCTATGGCTAACGCGTTTAGCAATAAAGTAAAGTGAGTTACATGGCGTTCTTCAATGACACGCAGGTCATACAAAAAATAAAGACAACTCCTATGGCTCCTGCCGGTTGTCATACTCATCGACATGCAAGTCGTGAATCCTATTACAAAGAACATGATCTCATACATCACAATTCATCATTCATCACAACTTCTGGCCATATCACATCACATGATCAATCGCTGCAAAAACAAGTTAGACGTC
>NW_021188008.1:0-960 GCF_002162155.2 Triticum dicoccoides
GCCGCCGCCGCGCCGGGCCCCGCCGCCCGCCACCGGCCGGCGCCGCCCCGGACGCCGCCGCCCGCGGTCGCCGCCTCCTCCTCCGGCGCCGCCCGGCCTCCTCTCCCTCACCCCGGCCTCCTCTTCCCCCACTCCGGCCGGCACCGACGAGCTCCGGCGCTGGTCATCCTCGGGAAACGCGCCGGTGAACAGTACCCGCGAGATCCCGATCTGGATCTGAGTTTTCGGTTGACTTCTCTCCCCCGAAACCCTAATTTTCGTGCTATCTTTGACTACTTGTATCTCCACAACCGTAGCTCCGTTTGGGCGTATGATATTTCAAAATCTTCGCCTCGACATGTACATCATTTCATTCCATTGCATCATTTGCATTTGAGGTCGTCTTGATACCAAAAATTCTGTTAGAAGGAGGCTTCGTGAGTTAAATCGCAGATCCGTTAGTTCATCATGCACTTTTGTCATTTTTGCCATGTTTAATTCGTGCATGATATGCCTGTGCCCCTTTGGGATGAATTGTTAAGCATTTTGTCTTCTTTCCAGAGGTGCCACCCGTGCATTTTTAGGATGTGTGTGTTGTCTTGTGCAAGCTTGCGAAGAGAGGTACCTGAGATTGCAGATTTCAGGGACTTAGTGATTTTCACTAAGTCTGGGATATTTTAGTTCATGATGCTATATGTCCAGCTTGTTTCCTAGTGATCCGTGCCTCTTTTGAGGATGATCAGTAAGGGAGTTTTGATATTTATGTTATGCTCTATCCATCCATGTCTTTGTTTGCATATGTGGAGTGCTCTAGGTTGACTCAATCGAGCTCAACTTTTGCTTCGTTGTTAATCTGGGCAGATCGTCAACTTGTTTGCGATTTTGCCGATGCTACCGTTAGTGTTCCATGCATGCTATGCCTTCGTTCTTGCCATGTGTAGCTAGCACTTTGTGCCTTCTTGCTGGTTATATGCTTTCCTT
>NW_021188009.1:0-1044 GCF_002162155.2 Triticum dicoccoides
TTTACATCTCCAAAAAGAGCCAACTCCAACAAATGATGTATATTTGTGATGTAAAACTCCAAGTCTAATAGATGGTGAAAATGTGAAGATGTAAAAACTAGAAACTTCAACTACTACTTCATTTGAAACATAATTCAAATATAGTTCTAATTAAAAACATAAATTAAATGACTAATACAACTAATTCAAACTACTACATCCATCTAACTAGTTGCCCTACTCCGAGGGCATCTAGAACTCCTCGTCGTCCTCATCTGATTCTTCTTCTTGCTCGGCCTCGTGCTTCCATAAGTACTCGCGGTCAGCCTAAACATACTTCGGATGCTCCCATGTGAACCTCACCTTCGCCGCCTCGTCACTATCACCGGGAGCACCGACAATGGCCGACCTCTTCTTCGTCTTGTTCTTCGTCATCTCCTCCATCTGAATACCCTCCAACATGAGCAACTCTGCATCCACCCGGGTCTCAATCTCAGGGAAGTTGAGCATCATCCTCGGACTCTCGGCACACACAAGTGGCCTTGTCGGCGGTGTCGTACGTGCCGAGCTAGAAACGGCGGCCCGCATCGGAGAACTCGCACGCCGAAGTTGCCGGACAGCTTCGGCCGCACTCCGATGAACCGGTCTTGCTCTTGGAGACCTTCTTTAGCGGCATGCCGACATTGGGGTGGCGGAAACGGCGGCGGGTACGAATCGGGTGGTGGCGACGGATAAACCACCGACTGGCGGCGGGAAGCGGCGGGCGACGGGCGAGTGGGGGATGGCGGTGGCTAGATAGTGGTCGATGAGCGGCGGCAAAAGCGCAACCCTCGGTGGAGGCGAATCGAGCGGCGGTGGAGTAGTGGCGGAAACAACCCAATTCGCGTCGTGCAGCGGCGGGAGAAAGAGGGGTGGTGCCGGGTGTTGGGGAACGTAGCAGAAATTCAAAATTTTCCTACGCAACACCAAGATCTATCTATGGAGAGACTAGCAACGAGTAGAAAGGGGAGTGCATCTACATACCCTTGTAGATCGCTAAGCGGAAGCGTTCAAGTGAACGGGGTT
>NW_021188010.1:0-1001 GCF_002162155.2 Triticum dicoccoides
TTTACATCTCCAAAAAGAGCCAACTCCAACAAATGATGTATATTTGTGATGTAAAACTCCAAGTCTAATAGATGGTGAAAATGTGAAGATGTAAAAACTAGAAACTTCAACTACTACTTCATTTGAAACATAATTCAAATATAGTTCTAATTAAAAACATAAATTAAATGACTAATACAACTAATTCAAACTACTACATCCATCTAACTAGTTGCCCTACTCCGAGGGCATCTAGAACTCCTCGTCGTCCTCATCTGATTCTTCTTCTTGCTCGGCCTCGTGCTTCCATAAGTACTCGCGGTCAGCCTAAACATACTTCGGATGCTCCCATGTGAACCTCACCTTCGCCGCCTCGTCACTATCACCGGGAGCACCGACAATGGCCGACCTCTTCTTCGTCTTGTTCTTCGTCATCTCCTCCATCTGAATACCCTCCAACATGAGCAACTCTGCATCCACCCGGGTCTCAATCTCAGGGAAGTTGAGCATCGTCCTCGGACTCTCGGCACACACAAGTGGCCTTGTCGGCGGTGGCGTACGTGCCGAGCTAGAAACAGCGGCCCGCATCGGAGAACTCGCACGCCGAAGTTGCCGGACAGCTTCGGCCGCACTCCGATGAACCCGGTCTTGCTCTTGGAGACCTTCTTTAGCGGCATGCCGACATTGGGGTGGCGGAAACGGCGGCGGGTACGAATCGGGTGGTGGCGACGGATAAACCACCGACTGGCGGCGGGAAGCGGCGGGCGACGGGCGAGTGGGGGATGGCGGTGGCTAGATAGTGGTCGATGAGCGGCGGCAAAAGCGCAACCCTCGGTGGAGGCGAATCGAGCGGCGGTGGAGTAGTGGCGGAAACAACCCAATTCGCGTCGTGCAGCGGCGGGAGAAAGAGGGGTGGTGCCGGGTGTTGGGGAACGTAGCAGAAATTCAAAATTTTCCTACGCAACACCAAGATCTATCTATGGAGAGACTAGCAACGAGTAGAAAGGGGAGTGCATCTACAT
>NW_021188011.1:0-2330 GCF_002162155.2 Triticum dicoccoides
CTATTCGAATAGATCATGTTAACCCTGCAGGGGTGTACTTCTTCACACACGCTCTCGCCACTTACCGCCATGTACACGTCATGTATCTCGGCAACCTTCAAGCGGAAGCCTGGCGAGGGTGTCGGCCACGACCTGACTAACCACACAAGACTCTAGTCCAGGTTTATCGCCTATTCGGGTTCCATCCGCAAGGAGATCCGGCCGGGGTGTCGCTCACGGCCCCAAATGATGTGAGCAGGGTTCCCAAGCCCACCATCCGGGTGCCACTTGGTACACCGTGCCACGTGTGCCTAGTCTGTCCCAAGCCCACCCTGCCGGGTGCCACTTGGTAGAAAAATAGCACTACCTACAAACACCAGAAACTAGTTGCGACTCCTGGACAGAGACCAAGTTGGTTAATAAGTCGAGAGGGGTCGAGTTACCAGAACCCAATGTGTGGTAGTATCGAGTCATTGGACAACATACATAGAACTCAGTGCTTAAGGACGGTTCCAATGAGACAACCCACCATGTACTCCTACATGGCCTCTCACCGCTACCTTTACCAAATCGTGTTCACACACTTCACTCTCAGCATCAAAACATATCATAACACTCCAATTCATTGCCAATGAATCAGACCTGACACACTCTAAGCAATAGCAGGCATAGCATGGTAGGAACACAACATGGCTTAATCAACTCCTACACATGCTAGTGGGTTTCAACTATTTACGGTGGCAATGACAGGTCATGCAGAGGAATGGGTTCAACTACCGCAGCACAAAGTAGCAGATGAATCGTTGTTGTCCTAATGCAATAACTGAGAGCAGGAGCAAGAGAGTAGGATTGTATCGGAATGAACAAGGGGGGTTTGCTTGCCTGGTAAATCAACAAGGGAGGCACTGCTTCACAGACAGGTAGTCTGGAACGTCTCCGGAGCAGGACCTATCGAGAAGGAACGGTGCCGGCAATCAATACACAATCATATGCAACAATATGATGCATGAACATGGCATGTAGACGTGATGCTGTTTGAGCTAATGCAACTAGTATTCAATTTGAATGAAGTCCATTTGAACAAAAGGTTCAAATGCAACTCCAAAATAAGTCTCTTAATATGCCATAATGTGTTTTCTCATATTCAGCATGTATAAGTTGGTTTGTCATGCATGAAACTAGTACAGATGGAAAGATTGCATTTTTCTTATAATTTTTCATATATAATTCATTTCAATCTGAGCTACGGTTGAATTGTTATGAATTTTTGAAGTTTAAATCAATTTCTGGAATTTCTTGAATTATTTTAATTCCAGAAATCATATATTGCGCCAGCATGACGTCAGCACGACGTCAGCGGTCAACTGCGGCTGGCTGGGGTCAAACCTGACGTGTGGGGTCCACACGTCAGTGACAGGGGGGTTTAACAGAGGTTAGTTTAATCCTAATTAAGAGTTAGTGGCACTGGGGCCCACTGTCAGTGTCAGGGTTAATTAACAGAGGTTGATTAAATTTAAACTAATCCTAAACCCGAATTAGCAGGGACGGGCCCCACTTGTCATTGAGCCAGGGGAGGTCAAACCCCCTGGTCAACCGGGGCTAATACGCCGGCGTTTAGCCGCCGGCGGCAGCAAACGCGGCGGAGGGCACGGGATTTCCACTCCGGCGCCCAATCAAGCAGCGGAAGGCAGGCGCGGGAACCTGGGGCTCGCGCGCACCCACTAGTGCCCTTTGTTTCACCGGAGATGGCCTAGATCGACGGCGGTGACCACTTGGGCGGCGGCCGGAGTTCGGGCGCGAGCGGGATCGGGCTGCGGGGCACGGGGAGGCAGGGGAGAAGGGGGGGTTCGACGGCGGGGCTCACAGCGAATCCAGCGGCATCGTCGGCGAGCTCGGGGAAGGCTTGGGGCAACCGGAGCGACGACGGCGATCTCGTCGGCCGGAGCCTGAAGACGACGGCGATTGCGATGAAGCGAAGCTCGTCCGGGTTGCTTTGCTCGGTGAGGAGGGAGAGGGGGTCGCGGCGGAGCTGGGAGGCGTGTCGGGGAGGTGCGGCAGTGGCCGAGGCCACGGTGGCTATGGACGGCGGCGACGGTGATTCTCGGGTGAGAGAGAGGGAGAAGGGGAAAAGCACGGGAGAGAGGGGGGTGAGGCCAGGGGATCGGGGCGGCATCGAGAAGAAGCAACGCGGCGTCGCGCTGGCAGGGCAGGCAGGCAGGCGAGCTGGTGGCGTGGCGCGATGGCGCGTGCGCGCGCCGGGCACGCTCCCCTTCCTCTGTCGAGGACGAAGACGACAGAGGAGGAGGCGGGCTGGGCCGCCTGCTGGCTGGGCTGCACAGGGGGGAGCCCCA
>NW_021188012.1:0-1062 GCF_002162155.2 Triticum dicoccoides
CACAAGAAAGGTTAAACCAAATAATGGAAAGGAAAATGTGTTTAAACACATATATCAGGGGTATATCCTTCCCAAGGACAAGCAGAGCAAGATATCCATGACAGGATATAAAGTAGACAACCATTTAGGTAAGGGGGGGAGGAATCTCATGATATTACCCATACAACGGTGTTAGGATAAATGATAAACAAAATTTAGCATCGTGCTTCAAATGTTCCTGTTGAAAATCGGAGTACCATTGACATGCTTCGAGGTAGCATTGACATGGTCTTCAGGTGAAGATCAAACTTTGGAAACACGAAAAATCCGTCAGGAATAACTTGTAGAATAAGTCTTACAATTTCCCCATGGATGAACGAATAACCTTGCTGAAAAGGAATCTATAATGATAGGTCCTCCAGCCGGGGGGGGGGGGTGCTAGGCATGACATCATGTTACCGGGTCATCAAAGGACAAACAACATAACTCCTGGAAAGTTGTCCCATCCATCATATCTGACCGAGATTCAGATCCGATTGGTGTCAGGATACCTCAGACTTAGGATACCTGAGAAGAAAAGGTGCAACGCAAATTGACGGGTTGACATTGTAAGATTCTCGGGGAAATGAACTATGAAGTGATTTCCGTTAACAAGAGTCCATCATTAACCCAAGGAGAGGACAAGGAGGTGTCTGGTGAACTCAACGGCAATTCACCGAGATTCCCAAAAGATGGATTTCCACCATTAAGTGAACAAGGAGATAACATTTGTCAGATCAAATGATATAAGGAAGTATGCTCGAGGAAAACATACACAATTAAACATTGGTT
Organism: Triticum dicoccoides; assembly: GCF_002162155.2. NCBI lineage: Eukaryota > Viridiplantae > Streptophyta > Magnoliopsida > Poales > Poaceae > Triticum > Triticum dicoccoides. The sequence goes on from NW_021188012.1 coordinate 811, forward strand.
GAAAGGTGCGCCCGAAATATGGGTTGGGTTGCACGACCAATGTCAGAATGGTGATTCAATTAGCGAAGGACTTAGAATGAACTATCGCCCATTCACTTCAAAGCAATAGGGTTGTTAGAAGTTTTGAATTCACACGTCATAGCTCCATTGTCGGTATTCCGGTTGAAAACAATACGGGGACCAAGGAATGAACGAAGATGGCAAGAAGTATTATGATATCAAGAATTATTAAGAGGTGGTGAAATTCTCACC
>NW_021188013.1:0-1718 GCF_002162155.2 Triticum dicoccoides
CTCTCTGGGCCAGCGTCCTGAAAAGGAATGGATTCAGATCGAAGCAAGTCAGATACAAGACAAAAACAACAAGAATTGAAGAGCTACAAGAGCACCAAAGAAACTTACTCTTCTTCCTCCTCGTCGGAGCTGAGCGCGGAGAGATCGAAGTCCGGCTCCCCTCCGGTGCGGCGAGGCGGAGGAGTAGGATCCCTTGCCCGCTTGGCAGGGGCGGTGGCGGTGGACCGGGAAGATCCCGCTCCAGTTGCCGCAGCAGCGTGAGGCGCTCCCGCGGCAACATTGCTTGCCGCGGTAGAGCATGTCGCACGGCTTGGCGGCTGTTGGCTCGTTTGCCGCCCCGCTACGTCCCCAGCCCTGCGGAGACGCCTTCTTGGCGGGGCCGGGGGCTCCGCCTGCGGCAAGCTGTCTGAAGGCTCGGGCTCTTCCTCGCCGGCCTCGCTCGGCTCAGCTTCAGGGCCGGCACGATCTTCCTCACTGGCAAACTCCTTGCGCTCCGCAAGGCTTGCCGCCTCTGCCGCCTCTGCCTCCTCTACGGTGAACCCGAACGCGCCCGCGGCAGCTGCTGCCACAGCCTCCTCCGTCCTGGTGGCGATGCGCTGCAGCTCTGCATCGGTGGTGTCGCGGGTGAGGCTCTTCTGCTCGTCGGCGCGGACCGGCACTTCTTCCAAGTTGTCGAAGAACGCCCGCACGACGTCATCCACAGGCTCTTGCCAAGTTGGAACGATTCCGTGGGAATCGCACAACGGCATCATGGCGCGGAGCCGGTCAAGCGATGAATTATTGCACAATGGAACAACGCTCCTCGGCAAAACAAATGGGTGCTGGGGGTCGCATTTGAACAGCTCCAGAAGCATTGCATCCAACTCCAGGACGGTGAAGTTGAAGTTGAGGCCCGGACGCAGCCGCATTATATCCGCCGAGTTCTTGAACTCCCAGGCGGGTCTCCCCCTCTCCTGCAGGGGGGCGATGCGGCAGCAAAGGAAATCTGCGCCAACGGCGCCTACGGTGAGCCCGGCAAGCCTGAGGCGAAGGATCCGAGTGACGGCGATCTTCAATCTGTCGTCTTCCGGGGCCACGTTGCTCCAATCGTTGCCGCGCACGATTGGGGCTTGGCGCAGGGCAGTGAACGGCTGCGGGTTCTCCTCGACGATCCAGCACCATTCCGCTCTCCACTCCTCCCATTTTCTGCGAAGCTCACCCTCCAGATATGCTTCCTTCTTGCCGACTCTCGAGATCCAAGCGATCCCTCCGGCAAGCGGCTCTCCTCTCTCGACCTAAGGCATGAAGAAGTGGCGGAAAAGGGCTACATTGGGGTGGACTCCGACAAAGTTTTCGCACAAATGTGCGAAAACTGCCATGGTCAGAACGACATTGGGGGTGAAATCAAGGAGGCGGAGCCCGTAGGTGTTCATTATGTCGCAGAAGAACTCCGAGAAGGGCGGGCAGAGCCCGCAATAGAAGAACAATGCGAAGAATGGGTACCCGTTTGGAGCCAGTTCCAAAGCGGCGGCCGGGAGTACCCTCGTGCGCAGATGCGCTCGCGTCTCCGTCGACTTGAAGAGGTAGTAGTACTCCCTCAGCTCCTGCGCACCGAGCTGAGGGGAGAAGATCGCCCGCTCCTTCCGCAGTGCCGCGAGCCGCTGCGCCTCGGCCGACTTCACGCCCTTCCCCTTGTCGGCTTTCGGAGCCATGGCGGAGGTGGTGGGGGAGGTCGACGG
>NW_021188014.1:0-1688 GCF_002162155.2 Triticum dicoccoides
CACCATCTAAATCCGTTGAGACGACACTGTATGAATTGTGGTTTGACAAGAAACCTAAGCTGTCATTTCTTAAAGTTTGGGGTTATGACACTTATGTCAAGAGGCTTTAGCCTGATAAGCTCGAACCCAAATCGGAGAAGTGAGTCTTCATAGAATACCCGAAGGAAACAATTGGGTACACCTTCTACCACAGATTCGAAGGCAAGAGCTTTGTTGCCAAGAATGGAACCTTTCTAGAGAAGGAGTTTCTCTGTGAGTGGGCGGAAAGTAGAACTTGAGGAGGTAATTGTACCTTCTCTCAATTTGGAAAGTAGCACATCAGAGAATTTTGTTCCCATGATGCCTACACGAACTAGAGAGGAAGTTAATGATGATGATCATGAAACTTCAGATCAAGTTACTACTGGACCTCATAGGTCGAACAGAGCATGTTCTGCACCAGAGTGGTAGAGTAACCATGTCCTGGAAGTTATGTTACTAGACCATGGCGAACCTACGAATTATGAAGAAGCTATGATGAGCCTAAATTCTGAGAAATGGCTTGAGGACATGAAATTTGAGATAGGATCCATGTATGAGAACAAAGTGTGGACTTTGGTGGACTTGCCCGATGATCGGCAATTGCTACACTCTCCAAAATTGATGTATTACTGGTTCTCCTTTGTTACTAGTGAAACTTGTTTCAGCTGTGTACTGATAAATCTGAATGTGATGCATTAATATGTTTTTTTTACTGATAATTGCTTTGTTTAGGGATGAAACATCCTATTCTTGGTATGTGTTGCATGCTTATTTCTTTTTGTATGAAATCTTTTGGTTGCAGGGCACTTCAAGCAACAAATGATACTACCCAGGAGGCTTTCTTAAATAACATTTGTTCAGAGTAAGACATACCAAATGCATTATTTAGTGCATTTTTTGGAGAATGTTGGTCCATTCATTTTCTATACTTATTGATATGTGTTATATGATGCTTCCTTGTATTAGTTTTTTTTTTCTATCCTGCTATTTACTATCTCAAGCAATGATTTATTTGTTTTACTGGAATGGCAGGGGTTCATTCTTGAAAGAGCTTTTATCTCTGCCGATCGAGAATTTGACTTCATTTTGTGGTGACTATGATTATCCGGCAAACACTGAGATGTTTGATCGCAGGTCAGTTTTTTATTTTACCACAAACCAATTTTGGACAATCTTTTATTGATTTTCCTAAATGGGAAAAACCTTCTTGCTTGTGCAGCCGGGAGGATGCATATTCTATCATAAAATATGAGCTGGCTTTAGGCCGTATTGAATACGAGATGCTCCACCAGGGCCTGAGGGGTTTGGTAAGAGATTCCCTCCTTATTTAATTTATCATGAATGGTTTTGTTCAATTGCTTGTTCCGTAATAGTTGCAGATGTTTTTATTTAGATGTCTGGTTTGTGCCTCCGATTTATATTGTCTATTGTATTGTTGCATATGTTTTTGTTCGATTTATTCAGATAATTCCATGTTATAGTTTCGCTAGCCTGGTTTATCTTGACTGTGTTAGTCATTGTCGTCTCTTTGGTTATGTTCCATGTGAAACTGTTGCTCCTCATATTCGTTGTCTAGTGAACTTTTTTTGTTTGCAGTAATCAACATGGGCAATTGTACAAAAATCTTATACTTTTTATATTCAATTTTACTAAAATATATTTACATA
>NW_021188015.1:0-2812 GCF_002162155.2 Triticum dicoccoides
CGGAGGCATGGCAAGCTGTGATGGCCGCTACCAATGCAAACACGCAGCTGATCATGCAACTTCTTCAAGAGCGCAACCAAGGGAACCAGGGTCATGGCAACAATCAGAATCAGTTTGCTACACTCAACCAGTTCCTTGCTAACCAGCCAAAGACCTTCAACAATTGTGTTGAGGCAACAGACGCTGATGATTGCCTCGTGGACATATGCAAGAATTTCGAGTGCAGTAACGTTAGGCCTGAGGACTTTGTCAAGTTCGCCTCCTTCCAACTCAAAGACCAAGCTGCAGAATGGTTTCAGCAGTACAAAGATTCCAGAGGAGGCCGTGTGATTACCTGGGATGAATTCCGTCAAGACTTCAAAGCTCATCATATTCCTCAGAGTGTGGTTGAAAGCAAGCGTGAGGAATTCCGCAACCTGAAGCAAGGCACTATGTCTATTTACGAGTACAACAAAATGTTTCAGAAGCTCGCCCAATTTGCTAAGCAGGACGTCCCTGACGAGAAGAGCATGATATACCAGTTCAGGGGTGGTCTCAGAGAAGAAATCCAGCTAGCTCTTGTCCTCTTTGAGCCCAAGAGGTACGATGAGTTTTACAACATGGCAATGAAGCAAGAGACTGCTCAACTGAAGTGTGATGCTTCCAAGAAGCGAGTCAGAGATGCTACTCCTTTTTCCTCAACTCAAGTGGCTAAGAAGCAGAAGTATTGGCTTCCTCCTCCTCCGTTCCGTCAGCCTTATCAGCAGAAGAGCAAAGGTGGCAGTGGATCTTCCCACCCACCCAACCCTGGCTTTCAGAACAAGACTTCATCTCAAGCTCCAAGATCAAGTGCTCCGTATCACCGTCCGCTCTCGGAGGTCACGTGCAACAAGTGCCAACATAAGGGTCACTATGCCAACAAATGCTTCAATCAGAGGCATCCCCCTCCTCCTCCTCCTATGAGATCAGGAAGTACAGCTGTGGTCAAGCATAACCCCAAGCACGCCAAGGTCAACTTGATGAATGCAGCTCTGGTAGAGGACTCGTCAAATGTCATCATGGGTAACCTTCCTATTAACGATATTCCAGCTAAAGTACTTTTTGACTCTAGTGCATCGCATTCCTTCATGTCATTCCCATTTGCATCGAGAACAATTTTGGTACTAAGGCTTTACCTAGAGCTTTGCAAGTTGTTTCTCTGACTAAGCGTCTGAGTTCTAGCATGATGGTTCCGGATATTTCTATCATGATGGGTGATTTCAAGTTTCTGGCTTCTCCAATGGTCCTGGGTAACTCGGATATTGATCTTATTCTCAGAATGGACTGGCTTTCTAAGCACAAGGCTCAGCTTGATTGTGCAGACAGGCAGATTCAATTGACTCATTCGTCTGAGGATGTTATTGTCTTTGCCGCTCGAGATAATACCATCCGTCTGTTTTCTCTCAATGAGAAGGGTGAACTGGATGCCATCTCGCAAATTCCAGTCGTTTGCGAATATCAAGACGTCTTTCCAGAAGAGCTTCCAGGAATGCCTCCACACCGGCCAATTGAATTCGTCATCGATCTTGAGCCTAGCACGGAACCTGTTTGCAAACGTCCTTACAACCTTGGACCTGAAGAGTTGAAGGAGCTGAAGAAGCAACTCGATATTCAAGAGCGAATGGGTCTCATCCGACCTAGTTCTTCTCCGTGGGGTTGTGGAGTTCTTTTTGTGAAGAAGAAGGATGGAATGGACCGACTTTGTGTTTAATACCGTCCATTGAAAAAGAAGACTATAAAGAACAAGTACCCACTTCCCAACATCAACAAGCTGTTTGAACAAATCAAAGGTGTTCAAGTATTCTCCAAGCTTGATCTCCGTATGGGCTATCACCAGATTCGAATTCGTGAGCAAGATATTCCCAAGACAACATTCAGAACAAGCTACAGTTCATATGAATACACTGTCATGTCTTTTGGCCTCGTCAACGCTCCTCCGACTTTCTCTCACATGATGAACTTCATCTTCAACCCCTACACAAATGACTTCTTCTTGGTCTATCTCGATGACATTTTGGTCTTTTCCAAGAACAAGGAAGATCATGCCAAGCACTTGCGTTTGGTGCTGGATAAGCTCAGAGAACATCAGTTCTACGCCAAGTTCTCAAAGTGCGAGTTTTGGCTCGATGAGGTTCTCTATCTTGGGCATATCAGCTCTGCCAAGGGCAGAGCGGTGAATCGTGAGAAGGTGTCTGCAATTGTGAATTGGGAACCACCTCAGAACGTGAAGCAACTCCGTAGCTTCCTTGGTCTCGCAAGCTATTGTCGAAGGTTCATTGAGAACTTCTCAAAGATCGCAAAGCCGCTTTCCAACCTTCTCCAGAAGCACATGAAGTACGTTTGGTCTCCTGAATGTGACATCGCTTTCAACACCCTGAAAGAGAAATTAGTCACTGCTCCAGTTCTGACTCCTCCTGATGAATCCAAACCGTTTGAGGTCTTCTGTGATGCCTCTCTTCAAGGTCTTGGTGCAGTGTTGATGCAAGAGAAGAAAGTTGTGGCTTATACCTCTTGCCAGTTGAAGCCCAATGAGAAGAACTACCCCACTCATGACCTCGAGTTGGCGGCAGTTGTGCATGCTCTTTTGACTTGGAGACATCTCTTATTGGGAAGAAAAGTGGACATCTTCACTGACCACAAGAGTCTCAAGTACATCTTCACTCAGCCTAATCTCAACCTCAGGCAGACTCGTTGGGTCGAAATGATTCAAGAGTATAATCCGAGTATCGAATATACTCCAGGCAAGGCCAATGTAATTGCTGACGCATTGAGCAGGAAGGCTTACTGCAACAGT
>NW_021188016.1:0-1512 GCF_002162155.2 Triticum dicoccoides
GTTGGCCATTTGATCTACAAGACATATTGGCAAAGGTTTTAGACTAAGTTCATGATAATTAAGTTCTATTCAAATTATGAACTCCCACTCAGATTAGACATCCCTTTAGTCATCTAAGTGTTACACGATCCGAGTCGACTAGGCCGTGTCCGATCATCACGTGAGACGGACTAGTCATCGTCGGTGAACATTCTCATGTTGATCGTATCTTCCATACGACTCGTGTTCGACCTTTCGGTCTCCGTGTTCCGAGGCCATGTCTGCACATGCTAGGCTCGTCAAGTTAACCCTAGTGTTTTCGCTGTGTAAAACTGTCTTACACCCGTTGTATGTGAACGTAAGAATCCATCACACCCGATCATCACGTGGTGCTTAGAAGCGACGAACTGTAGCAACGGTGCACAGTTAGGGGAGAACACTTCTTGAAATTTTTGTAAGGGATCATCTTATTTACTATCGTCGTCCTAAGTAAACAAGATGCATAAAACATAATAAACATAACATGCAATTATATAGTTGTGACATGATATGGCCAATATCATATAGCTCCATTGATCTTTATCTTCGGGGCTCCATGATCTTCTTGTCACCGGCTTGACACCATGATCTCCATCATCATGATCTCCATCATCGTGTCTTCATGAAGTTGTCACGCCAACGACTACTTCTACTTCTATGGCTAACGCGTTTAGCAATAAAGTAAAGTAAGTTACATGGCGTTCTTCAATGACACGCAGGTCATACAAAAAATAAAGACAATTCCTATGGCTCCTGCCGGTTGTCATACTCATCGACATGCAAGTCGTGAATCCTATTACAAAGAACATGATCTCATACATCACAATTCATCATTCATCACAACTTCTGGCCATATCACATCACATGATCAATCGCTACAAAAACAAGTTAGACGTCCTCTAATTGTTGTTGCATCTTTTACGTGGCTGCAATTGGGTTCTAGCAAGAACGTTTTCTTACCTACGAATAACCACAACGTGATTTTGTAAACTTCTATTTACCCTTCATAAGGGCCCTTTTCATCGAATTCGCTCCAACTAAAGTGGGAGAGACAGACACCCGCCAGCCACCTTATGCAACTAGTGCATGTCAGTCGGTGGAACCGGTCTCACGTAAGCGTACGTGTAAGGTTGGTCCGGGCCGCTTCATCCCACAATACCGCCGAAGCAAGAAAAGACTAGTAGAGGCAAGTAAGATGACAAGATCCACGCCCACAACAAAATTGTGTTCTACTCGTGCAAAGAGAACTACGCATAGACCTAGCTCATGATGCCACTGTTGGGGAACGTTGCAGAAAATTAAAAATTTTCCTACGGTTTCACCAAGATCCATCTATGAGTTCATCTAAGCAACGAGTCAAGGGAGAGAGTTTGCATCTACATACCACTTGTAGATCACGAGCGGAAGCTAGCCAAGGGGATGGTGATGATGGAGTCGTACTCGAACGTGATTCGGATCACCGATGTCCAAGTGCTGAACGGACAACACCTCCGC
>NW_021188017.1:0-1101 GCF_002162155.2 Triticum dicoccoides
CCCGAGCTCTCCCCCCCCTCTGTTCCTCTCTCCCTCTCGTGCCGAGCGCAGCCGTCGCCACCGACGCCGTTCGCCGCGGCCACCGGCCACCCCTCGCCTCGCCGATGCCTCCAGAAGAACCGCCGCGCCTTCTTCTTCGTCTCCACCAACCCATGTGACGCCGGAAGCCTCGGAGCGCCGTCCCCGACGCCTTCTTCCTCCTCGGGCCACCGAGATCGCCGGCGACCTCCCGTCGTCACCAGCCCCTCCCCGAGCCCACTGACCACCCCTGCGGACTCGCTGTGAGCTCCTACGCCTCCCCTCCCTCTTCCCCCCTTCGATTGTGCCCTGTAGCCCCGATCCCACCGAAGCCGCGAGCTCGGCTCCGCCGGCGATGTCGCCGCCGTCACTGCAGACAGCAAGGCTCGAAACCGAGCACGGCACCGTGCTCCTAGCATCCTCAGGAGCTCGGCGAGCCCATTAACCATCCCTCCCGTCCTCTGTGGCCTCGCCCCGCTCGAACCCGAAGCTCCGGCCACCGCCTCGCTCGCCGCCGGCACCGATTCCGGCCGCCCCGAGCGCAACTGACTCCACCAAGAGCTTCGGCTCGTCCCCAGCTCCTCCTAGATGCCCTCCGCGGCCCATTTGGTCGCCGGAGTGGCCAAAACCACTCTCGCCGCCGCGTCGGGCTCGCCGGTGGCTAAACGCCGGCAGCCGACTTTGACTTTGACCACGGGTGGGCCCCGGTTGACTCTCCTGAGTCAATGACAGGTGGGGCCCAGCCCTGTTAACTATTAGGATTAGTTTAATTAATTTTAGTTAAGCTAATCACACTGACATGTGGGTCCCAGTGTCAGGTTTGACCTGGACCCGGTCTGTTGACCTGCTGAGGTCAGCATGACGCAATGATGACGCAGATAATCATTTTCTAAAATAATTCAGAAAATCCAGAAAATTATATAAACTTCTAAAAATCATAGAAAATTAACCGTAACTCCAAATTAAATAATTTATATATGAAAAATTATCAGAAAAATTCAAGGAATCCATCTGTACCATTTTCATGCATGTTAGAACAACTTATAGCTGCTGTTTAGCACAAATCATATAAAGGGCATTTAA
>NW_021188018.1:0-1342 GCF_002162155.2 Triticum dicoccoides
GTCAGGTTTGACTCCGGGCGACCCAGTTGACCTGCTGACGTCATGATGATGTCAGGCTGACGCAGTAGTATTTTCTGGATTTAAAAATAATCAGGAAATTCCAGAAAATAGCTAAAACTTCAATAAATCATAGAAAATTAACCGTAACTCCAAATGAAATAATTTATATATGAAAAATTATCAGAAAAATTCAAGGAATCCATCTGTACCATTTTCATGCATGTTAGAACAACTTATAGCTGCTTTTTAGCACAAATCAATTAAATGGCATTTGAATAATCACATATGGAGTTTAAATTTGAATCTTGTATTCAAACCAACTTCATTTAATCTGTTGCTAGTTGCATTAGCTCAAAACACATTCATTTTGCCATGTCATGATCATGCATCATATTGTGCATTGCGTTGATTGTGTTCCCTTCTGTGTTGCCGGTATTTGTCCCCTCTCGATAGACGTGATACCGATGATGTGATCGTTGACACTGATGAAGACTCAATGTTATCTTCAGAAGTGCCAGGCAAGCAAAACCCCCTTGTTCATTCCGATACAATCCTACTCTCTCGCTCCTGCTCTCTTTTAATGCATTAGGACAACACCGATTCATCTGTTACTTGCTGCGGTAGCTGAACCCCTTTATCCTCTGCATGACCTGTCATTGCCACAGTAAATAGATGAAACCCACTAGCATGAGTAGGAGTTGTTTGAGCCCTGTTGTGCCTACTCATTCATGTTTGTTTGTCATGCCTGCTACTGCTTAGAGTTGAGTCAGGTCTGATTCATCGAGGATGAATCAGAGGCGTGTGAACCTGTCCTACTGTGTGTGAGCTAAGTGTGTGAATACGATTTGGTAAAGGTAGCGGTGAGAGGCCATGTAGGAGTACATGGTGGGTTGTCTCATTGCAGCCGTCCTAAGGAACTGAGTTCTGTGTTTGTGATCCATGATTCAGCTACTACCACGCATTGGGCCCGAAACCAATGGACCCTCTCGGCTTCTTAATCACCCTTGTCCTCTGTCCAGGAGTTGCAAGTAGTTTCTGGTGTTTGTAGTATGCTGGAGGCCGTGCGCAGCGCTGACCGTAGGGGTGGGCTGTGATGCGGTAGGCACGTGGCACGGTGTACCGGGCGCCCGTTTGGTGTCTCGGGAACCCTGTTCACATCGTTTGGGGCTGTGAGCGAAACTCCGGCCGGATCTCCTCATGGATGGAACCCGAATAGGCGATAAACCTGGACTAGAGACTTAGGTGATTAGGTAGGTCGTGGCCGACACCCACGTTGGGCTTCCGCTTGAAGGTTGCCGAGTACATGTCGTGTAAACGGCGGTAAGTGGTGAGAGCGTGTGTG
>NW_021188019.1:0-1066 GCF_002162155.2 Triticum dicoccoides
AGTATCTCTACATATGCTGATTATGTTGATTGTGATGTGGTACCTATGCAAGCATGTTCCTTATTACTTGGTAGACCATGGCAATTTGATAAAAATTCTATACACCATGGTAGAAACAATCACTATACTCTTGTTCATAAGGATAAAAATATTACTTTGCTTCCTATGACTCCTGATTCCATTTTGAAAGATGATATTAATAGAGCTAATAAAGCACAACAGGAGAAGAATAAGAGTGAAAATCAGATTGTGGCAAAAGAATTTGAGCAACAAATGAAGCCTAATAATAAACCATCTAGTGTTGCTTCTGAAATTAAATTGAAAAGTGCATGTTTATTTGCCACCAAATCTGATATTGATGAGCTAGATTTCAGCAAATCTGTTTGCTATGCTTTTGTGTGCAAAGAGGCATTATTTTCATTCGAGGACGTGCCTTCCTCTTTGCCTCCTGCTGTCACTAACATTTTGCAGGAGTTTGCTGACATCTTTTCACAAGACGTGCCACCGGGATTACCACCTATTTGAGGGATTGAGCATTAGATTGACTTAATTCCCGGTGCATCACTACCCAACCGTGCACCATACCATACCAATCCAGAGGAGACAAAGGAGATTATGCGTCAAGTACAGGAGCTGCTCGATAAAGGTTATATACGCGAATCCCTTAGTCCTTGTGTTGTTCCTATTATTCTAGTGCCGAAAAAGGATGGTACATCACGTATGTGTGTTGATTGTAGAGGCATTAATAATATTACTATTCGTTATCATCATCCTATTCCTAGGCTAGATGATATGCTTGATGAATTGAGTGGCTCTACAATATTCTCCAAAGTTGATTTGCGTAGTGGATACCATCAAATTCGTATGAAATTGGGAGATGAATGGAAAACAGCATTTAAAACTAAGTTTGGATTATATGAGTGGTTAGTCATGCCTTTTGGGTTAACTAATGCGCCTAGTACTTTCATGAGACTAATGAACGAAGTTTTACGTGCTTTCATTGGACGATTTGTGGTAGTCTATTTTGATGATATACTGATTTATAGCAGATCTTTGGAAGAACATT
>NW_021188020.1:0-29716 GCF_002162155.2 Triticum dicoccoides
GGGTGTTCGATTCATCACAATGTAACTAGATTGGTGACTCTAGTGCAAGTGGGAGACTGTTGGAAATATGCCCTAGAGGCAATAATAAAAGTATTATTATATTTCATTGTTCATGATAATTGTCTTTTATTCATGCTATAACTGTATTATCCGGAAATCGTAATACACGTGTGAATACTTAGACCACACTATGTCCCTGGTAAGCCTCTAGTTGACCAGCTCGTTGTGATCAACAGATAGTCATGGTTTCCTGACTATGGACATTGGATGTCGTTGATAACGGGATCGCATCATTAGGAGAATGATGTGATGGACAAGACCCAATCCTAAGCATAGCATAAAAGATCGTGTAGTTCGTTTTGCTAGAGCTTTGCAAGTGTCAAGTATCTCTTCCTTCGACCATGAGATCGTGTAACTCCCGGATACCGTAAGAATGCCTTGGGTGTATCAAACGTCACAACGTAACTGGGTGACTATAAAGGTGCATTACAGGTATCTCCGAAAGTAGCTGTTGGGTTGACACGGATCGAGACTGGGATTTGTCACTCCGTATGACGGAGAGGTATCTCTGGGCCCACTCGGTAATGCATCATCATATTGAGCTCAATGTGACCAAGGTGTTGGACACGGGATCATGCATTGCGGTACGAGTAAAGTGACTTGCCGGTAACGAGACTGAACAAGGTATTGGGATACCGACGATGGAGTCTCGGGCAAGTAACGTACCGATTGACAAAGGGAATTGCATACAAGGTTTTGATCGAATCCTCGACATAGTGGTTCATCCGATGACAACATCGAGGAGCATGTGGGAGCCATCATGGGTATCCAGATCCCGCTGATGGTTATTGACTGAGAGCGTCTCGGTCATGTCTACATGTCTCCCGAACCCGTAGGGTCTACACACTTAAGGTTCGGTGACGCTAGGGTTATGAAGATATGGATATGCAGAAACCCGAATGTTGTTCGGAGTCCCGGATGAGATCCCGGACGTCACGAGGAGTTCCGGAATGGTCCGGAGGTAAAGAATTATATATAGGAAGTGCTATTTCGGGCATCGGGACAAGTTTCGGGGTTATCGATATTGTACCGGGACCACCGGAAGGGTCCCGGGGGTCCACCGGGTGGGGCCACCTGTCCCGGGGGGCCACATGGGCTGTAGGGGGTGCGCCTTGGCCATCATGGGCCAAGGGCACCAGCCCCTATAGGCCCATGCGCCTAGGGTTTCCCCCTAGGAGGAGTCCTAGTGGTGGAAGGCACCCCTAGGTGCCTTGGGGGGGAGGGAAACCTCCCCTAGGCCGCCGCCCCCCCTAGTAGATCTCATCTACTAGGGCCGGCGCCCCCCCCCCTTGGCACCCCTATATATAGTGGGGGGGGGGGAGAGGAGGAGAACACACCAGCCCCTGGCGCCTCCACCTTCCCCCGTTACGTCTCTCCCTCGTAGTCTCGGCGAAGCCCTGCTGCTGTGACGCCCTGCATCCACCACCACGCCGTCGTGCTACTGGATCTTCATCAAACTCTCCTTCCCCCTTGCTGGATCAAGAAGGAGGAGACGTCTCCCGTCCCGTACGTGTGTTGAACGCGGAGGTGCCGTCCGTTCGGCGCTGGTCATCGGTGATTTGGATCACGTCGAGTACGACTACATCATCACATTGCAAGCTTCCGCACGCGATCTACAAGTGGTATGTAGATGCAAACTCTCTCCCTAGACTCGTTGCTTAGATGAACTAATAGATGGATCTTGGTGAAACCGTAGGAAAAATTTTAATTTTCTGCAACGTTCCCCAACAGTTTTGGCCAGGCTAAGTGGCGGGAACGGCACCCCTTTAGTACCGGGTGGTGGCTCCAACCGGTACTAAAGACCCCCCTTTAGTACCGGTTTGAGCCACCACCCGGTACTAAAGGGGGTGCGCTGGCGCAGGTGCGGTGCAAAATGTTTAGTCCCACCTCGCTAGCCGAGGGGCGTCCGCACTGGTTTATAAGCCCCAGTGTGGTTGCTCCCTCGAGCTCCTCTCCAAAGCAGGCCTACTGGGCCTAAATGTTCTATGCTGCCCTGTGGGCCTACTGGGCCTTTGCGGGCCTGCATCCTGGCCCAACAATAGGTTGGGCTTCTAGTCATATGCAGGCCGCTGTGGCGCAGTAGGTGGGCTTTTTTTTCTTATTTTTTTTCTTTATTTATTTTTGTTTTATTTATTTTTGAGTTGTTTTTTTGCTGTATTTAGAGTTTCTTTGTGAATACTTTTGCTTTAGGTACAAAAAATTACAAACTTTCAGTTAGTACCGGTAGTTTACAAATTTGAATAGTTTAAATTTTAAATTATTTGAAATTTGTGTGAATCACTAGTTTGTGAATAACTTAACTTTGAAAATAGATTTTTCAGTGATTCTTTTTTCTTATGTTTAATATTAGTGTGTTTTATCATTATATTCAATTTGGTAATGCTTAGGTTATTTAAAAAATGAAATGCCTTTGTAACGGATGAGTTTTCGTCCGAAACCCTGATACTTCGAAAGAGATTGTCCATTTTGTATACGAAGTGCATTTATTTTTTGCGGTAACCCTCTCTACTTTGTTGCACATGCTATGTGGGTGAAATTATAATACCATGCCAACTTTCAACCTTTTCTGAGTTCATTTGAAATGCTTTCCAATTTCAGGGTCATTTAGCTCAAAAAATCAGTAAATGCATGAAAGAATTTGCTTGCACATAAAATTTCTTCGCGTTTCAAATGCCAAAACACATAACTAGCTACCCTAACTATTACAGAGATGCCCTCCTGGGTGTGAAACACAGAAGAAAGTGATGATAGTGAAGCCGATCACATCCCAGATCTTTGGGTGTGAAACTTCTTCTTCGCGTGTGTCCCTTTGCGCCGTAGCCATGGATGTTTGGGTCAATATTCACTGTGAATGGAGCAATTTCATCAAACTTTTCATAATCTCCTGACATGTTTGTCTTGTCATCCACTCCCACGATGTTTCTCTTCCCAGAAAGAACTATGTACCGCTTTGGCTCATTGTACGATGCATTCGCTTCCTTATCTTTTCTTTTTCTCGGCTTGGTAGACATGTCCTTCACATAGAAAACCTGTGCCGCATCATTGGCTAGGACGAATGGTTCGTCTGCATACGCAAGATTGTTGAGATCCACTGTTGTCATTCCGTACTGCGGGTCTTCCGTTACCCCGCCTCATGTCATATTGACCCATTTGCACCAAAACAAAGGGACCTTCAAACCACGTCGATAGTCAAGTTCCTATATGTCCTGTATATAACCATAATATGTTTCCTTTCCCATCTTGGTTTCTGCATCAAAGCGGACACCAGTGTTTTGGTTGGTGCTCTTCTTATCTTGGGCGATCGTGTAAAATGTATTACCATTTATCTCGTACCCTTTGAAAGTCATTATATTCGAAGATGGTAACTGGGACAGCAAGTACATGTCATCTTTAATAGAGGCGTCATGCATGGTATGTGTCTGCAACTAGCTGGCGAAACTCCTGGTTTGTTCACGTGTAATCCAGTGATCAGACCGCTCCGGGTGTTTGGAGCGTAGCAAATTCTTGTGTTCATCCATATACGGAGCCACCAAGGCGGAATTCTGTAGAACTGTGTAGTGTGCTTCAGTGAGAGAATGTCCGTCCATACATATTATTTGTTCCCCTCCTAGCGTGTCTTTTCCATCCAGTCTGCCCTTATGCTGTGATTCAGGAACACCAATCGGCTTAAGGTCAGGAATAAAGTTAATACAAAACTCAATGACCTCCTCATTTTCATGGCCCTTGGAGATGCTTCCTTCTGGCCTAGCACGGTTATGAACATATTTCTTTAAGACTCCCATGAACCTCTCAAAGGGGAACATATTGTGTAGAAATACAGGACCCAAAACGTTAATCTCTTCACATAGGTGAACTAGGACGTGCGTCATGATGTTGAAGAAGGATGGTGGGAACACCAACTCGAAACTGACAAGACATTGCACCAAATCATTCTCTAACATTGGTATGATTTCTGGATCGATTACCTTCTGAGAAATTGCATTGAGGAATGCACATAGCTTCACAATGGCTAATCGAACGTTTTCCGGTAGAAGCCCCCTCAATGCAACCGGAAGCAGTTGCGTCATAATCACGTGGCAATCATGAGACTTTAATTAGGTTCTAGAACTTTTTCTCTGCCATGTTTATTATTCCCTTTATATTCGACGAGAAGCCAGACGGTACCTTAATACTGAGCAGGCATTCAAAGAAGATTTCCTTCTCTTCTTTGGTAAGAGCGTAGCTTGCGTGACCCTGATGTATGCCGTCTTTTCCGTGCATACATTGCTGGTCCTCCCGTGCCTCAGGTGTATCTTTTGTATTCCCATACACGCCAAAGAATCCAAGCAGGGTCACACAAAGATTCTTCGTCACGTGCATCACGTCGATTGCGGAGCGGACCTCTAGGTCTTTTCAATAGGGCAGGTCCCAAAATATAGATTTCTTCTTCCACATGGGTGCGCGTCCGTCAGCGTCATTCGGAACAGGTTGTCCACCAGGACCCTTTCCAAAGACCACCTTCAAATCCTTGACCATATCATGTACATCAGCACCAGTACGGTGGCGAGGCTTCGTCCGGTGATCCGCCTCACCTTTGAAATTCTTGCCTTTCTTTCTAACGAGATGCCTGCTCAGAAGAAATCGACGATGTCCCACGTACACATTCTTCTTACAATTATCCAAATATATACTGTCGCTATCGTCCAAATAGTGCGTGCATGCGTGGTATCCTTTGTTTGTCTGTCCTGAAAGG
The DNA here is from genome assembly GCF_002162155.2 of Triticum dicoccoides. Lineage (NCBI taxonomy): Eukaryota > Viridiplantae > Streptophyta > Magnoliopsida > Poales > Poaceae > Triticum > Triticum dicoccoides. The sequence continues at coordinate 4,793 of NW_021188020.1, forward strand.
TTACTGAGAGCAGGCCAATCATTGATGGTCACGAACAACAACGCCTTTAGGTCAAATTCTTCCCCCATGTGCTCATCCCACACACGTACACCTGTTCCATTCCACAGTTGTAAGAGTTCTTCAACTAATGGCCTTAGATACACATCAATGTCGTTGCCGGGTTGCTTAGGGCCTTGGATGAGCACTGGCATCATAATAAACTTCCGCTTCATGCATAACCAAGGAGGAAGGTTATACAAACATAGAGTCACATGTCAGGTGTTATGGTTGCTGCTCTGCTCCCCAAAAGGATTAATGCCATCTGCGCTTAGACCAAACCATACGTTCCTTGCGTCATCTGCAAACTCCTTCCCGTACTTTCTTTCGATTTTTCTCCACTGCGACCCATCAGCGGGTACTCTCAACTTTCCGTATTTCTTACGGCCTTCTCTGTTCCATCGCATTGCCTTGGAATGCTCTTTGTTTTGGAACAAACATTTCAACCGTGGTATTATAGGAGCATACCACATCACCTTGGCAGGAATCTTCTTCCTGGGGCACTCGCCCTCGACATCACCAGGGTCATCGCGGCTGATCTTATAGCGCAATGCACTGCATACTGGGCAAGCGTTCAAATCCTCGTACTCACCGCGGTAGAGGATGCAATCATTAGGGCATGCATGTATCTTCTGCACCTCTAACCCTAGAGGGTAGACGACCTTCTTTGCTTCGTACGTACTCTCGGGCAATTCGTTGTCCTTTGGAAGCATATTCTTTATCATTACCAACAACTTTCCAAATCCCTTGTTAGATACACCATTCTCTGCCTTCCATTGTAGCAATTCCAGTGTGATGCCCATCTTTTTCTTGTCACCTACGCAATTCGGGTACAACATTTTTTTGTGATCCTCTAACATGCGCTGCAACTTCTTCTTCTCCAAATCACTTGCGCAGTTTCTCTTTGCATCGGCAATGGCCCGACCTAGATCATCAACGGGCTCATCCGATGCCTCTTCTTCAGCTTCTTCCCGCATTGCCGGCTCAGCTTCTTCCCGCATTACCGGCTCAGCTTCTTCCCTCATTGTTGTATCATCGTATTCAGGGAACCCATGGCCAGGATAGCTATCGTCGTCCTCTTCTTCTTCATTGTCTTCCATCATAACCCCTCTTTCTCCATTCTTGGTCCAAACATTATAGTGAGGCATGAAACCGGACTCAAACAGGTGGACGTGAATGGTTCTTGACGTAGAGTAATTGTGACCATTCTTACAGCCAGCACATGGACAAGGCATAAAACCATCCGCCCGCTTGTTTGGCTCAGCCGCAAGCAGAAAAGTACGCACGTCATTAATGAACTTGGGAGAGCATCGATCATCGTACATCCATTGCCGGCTCATCTTCAATACACAACACCGAAAACACCAAATTAATACAATACATAAAGTTCATACACAAAGATCATACAACACTTAAATGCAACAAACAAATAACTCTCTAACTAAAGAATTTAAATGCAACAACAAATGCGATCAAGATCGCAACTAAGGTAACAATTGACCCAACAGCATAATGATACCAAGACTCACTATGAATGGCATATTTTCTAATCTTTCTAATCTTCAAGCGCATTTTCTCCATCTTAATCTTGTGATCATCGACGACATCGGCAACATGCAACTCCAATTCCATCTTCTCCCCCTCAATTCTTTTCAATTTTTCCTTCAAATCCTTGTTTTCTCTTTCAACTAAATTTAACCTCTCGACAATAGGGTCGGTTGGAATTTCCGGTTCAACTACCTCCTACATACAAATATCTATGTCAACTTGATGGGCATAATTTTTCATAAACACGAAATGCAATGAATAGTTTAAAAAGAGAATATACCACATCCGAATCATAACCCGGACGAGGGCCGACGGGGACGGATATCAAAACCATGGCACTATATATAACAAACAACGTATGGGTAAGATAATTATACGAGTAACTATATATCCAAATCACACAAACATCAATTTTTTATATAAAACTTCATGAACAAAAGGATCACCACAAGGTGGTGCCGGCGACGGGACGTTGCGAGCGATCGACGGTGGTTACGACGGAGGTTTAGAAGTTACTAAGTAAACCACACCTACATATGCAAACTAAGTGTTATTTTTGACCTCAAATTGCATATAAATGAAATACTAGCACATATATATAATTCCTCCCAAATTACTAAACTCAAAAATTAATCACTATATAAAGCATTGCACAAGCTAATCTAGCAATGAGAGATGAAAGGACAAAGTTGCAAACCTTTGTGATCATTTGAATGGATGGGGACCTTTAAATCTTGACAAATTTTGGGCAAAGCTTGAGAGAAAGAGGGAAAAGAACAGAGAGGAGAGGGGAAAGGGGAAGAACAGAGCGAGCTCGGGTGGACGAAGGGTCTATGTAGGACGACCTTTAGTACCGGTTCGTGATACGACCCGGTACTAAAGGTGTTGGAGGGGCCCCGGATCTGACAACATCCTACCACCACTCACTTTAGTACCGGTTCGTGGCACGAACCGGTGCTAAAGGTTCGCCACGAACCGGTACTAATGAGAGCGGCCGGCTAGCCATTGGAACCGGCACTAATGCACACATTAGTGCCGGCTCAAATTCAAACCGGCACTAATGTGCTTCACATTTGACCCTTTTTCTACTAGTGAACTCCACTATATAATGGAGGAATTGATTATCTTGTATACTCCCTTGTTTATTTGGAAAGAAGCATTGCATACTGTCATTTATTGATATCATTTGACTCGAAGAAAATCTTCTATTTTGGCATGAAATTCTTAGATATTACAAAGCGCACATCAGGAATTTCTTATGGTTATTTTACTGGATCAATGGGTGTTTCCTTAGTTAGCTGGAAAAAGAATACTGGTGGAAAATAGGAACACAATCATTTTTATGATCAAGGGTGGAATTATCGACAATCATACTGGAATATAATCTTGACCCCAAGGAAACTACAAGTGACACTCCCAACATGACATGCTTAGGATAAGTGGGAGGAATTAACTTGGAATATCATGTCTGGATAATTGTTATGTGTTGTTGGGGGATGTCACTCTAAATTTTAGAGGAACCACTAAATTCTCTTAAGTTTTTTTAATGTCAACTATGGATGGAAGAATTCGGGAAGGAATAAACTCAAATAAGGAAGAGCATAGTTTGGGAACTTAATATCATACCAAATAACCGCAAGCCTATTGTCTGGAAGTGATTTTTTTGTAAGGATATTCGGCTCACTGGAATATTATAATGTCACTCTTGTTATTCAATTATTCACGTAGAGGGAAATATACTTTGTGGAAACTCTCTCTCCTGGAATTTTGGGAAAGAGGAACTAAAGACATAGTTTGCTAATTGAGTATCTTCATGTATGGTCTTATAACAAGCTTCACATCAATGGAATAGCAGGTCATATGGTTTTCTAAATGAAGCAAGGCAGTCATCTACAAATGTAAGTGTAAATTATTTTGCATTATTATTGTATACATTAACATTGCTTTGCTGTTTGCAATGATAAAGTCACATTGATGGAAGTGAAAGCTTGGTCATCTTTTAACTTTCATATGAAAGGAACATTTGAAACATCCTATGTTTTACGAGTGGAAATACATAGAAAATATTTTTGAAGTGTTTCTCTTTGGAAAATTGCAAATCTATTAAAATATCTTTGATAAAGGGAATCATACTCAGTGATAAATTATATTTGAACTCCTGAGGGAAAATGGAATAATAAATGGTACTGTAATTGATATGTATCTTCATTATATTATCATACCTTAGCTATCAGAATTTATGATGCATTCAAGCAGTGGAAGGAAAGACGAGCAGCTAAGGGAATCTCACACATCATATAAGATTGTGGAAAAGTGCATCAGAACCTATCACTTGTTCTGGAATTTATATTAAAGGTAAACACATTGAGGAAGCTATTATTGTATCTACGTGATTAGAAATAAGTCCAGGTATGCATATTCAATTATTATTTTTAGTACTAATATGCTGCAGCTTCACTGACCGAAGTCAGGAATTTCTTTCAAAGCATGGTTACTGCTGGAACTTCATTTACTGCTTGGATTTGATATTTATGTGGTTTTGAAAATTATTCAACACGGTTATCATATATTTTGATTCAATGTGGAATTAATCATATTATTATATATGTGATGGAAAATAACTAATGCAGAATTTCACTTGAGAAAACAAAATACTTAAGGTGCCTATAAAGGTGGAATTACTACTCAAGGAAATAATACTCGAGGTGCGAAGGACAGCTATGCTGGAATAATTAATTAGGCGGAAACTAAGATCTCTAGTAATCTTAAGTGTCACACCAAGGAAACGTACTGAAGGAAAGTATGACTATATATTTCTTTGGATTTTCAACGTGATGTTAACCTGGTTGTTGACCCCTTAGCTAAGCCTAATAGTCATGAGGTATTTGATAAGTATGTTAAGGCCATGGGTTTACGAATATTTGAATGATCATTTTGGACAAGTGGGAGATGTTGGAATTATGTGTCCTACAACTATATTCAAATTACTAGGAATTACTAATATTCGGAATACCTCATTATAGAATTATACATGTCTTTATGCATGAAATTACTTTACATGATTATCATGGAATTATCACTTATTGGAACGTACTTAAGTTATATGCTTAAGGAAGCTGGTCGATTATCAGTAGGCCTGGGTGTTCGGTAGAAACCGAAAATTCAGTTTTTATCGTTCGGTTATTTTTTAAATTTGGTTAGTAAAACAAGAAACCGAATATAGCAAGCTCAAACAGCTAACCGACATCTCGGTTAACCGAAAATTCAGTTCGGTATTCGGTTTTATACCGAAAATCCATGTTTTAAGTATATGCACTTTGTGTGTAGCCGCGGCACCCTCTTATAGGCAAAAATATCTGCCACATCTCCTTAAGCGGGCGAGGTGGGACTAAAGGAGCCAATACCTGCTGTTCGCCTGCTCGCACGCGCAACACACCAGCCCACGTGAGCTGGGGTTGGGCCTTCCATCCTTGCATGCACTTTGTCAGGGAGGCCCACGTTTGTTCGTAGTCTTATTCGTGCACGATGCGGTTGCTCGCTTAAAGCTTAAGCGATCGTGGGCGCGGCCTCAAAAAAAAAAAAAAAAGATCGTGGGTGCGTGACTCCCGGGAGTCGTTTATTGCGCGCATCGACGCATGCGCCTGCTTTTCCATTCTTCCTTACCCTGAGTCACGTTGCTCGGTTTTTCTTCGGTTAACCGGACTGAAAACCGAATCCACCGAATTCTATTCGGTTAGTGGACATGAAAACCGAATTTTCTCATGATAGTACAAAAAACCGAAATTTTGGTTTTTTCGGTTTCGGCTTCGGTTCGTCGGTTTTTATGCCCACCCCTAGGCGGCCTCATCGCCATCGCCATGGGGGTGGCGAGCAGGGGGCGTGGAGGTCGCGAGGAATGCCTGTCGGCCGTCGGGGTCAGGGATGGGGGTGGAGTCGGGGCGAGACCTGGTTCTAGCCGTCAAGGCGTCTCTAATTGGGTCGGGCTTGCTTTGTACAGAACGTCTGGGCCGGGATGAATTCGGCTTCTTCGGTTAACCTGTCTTAAGCACTCTTGCCTAAAAAAACCGTGTTAAGTACTCAAAATAGAAATGGTTAACCTGTGTTTTTTTACACCTAAATATAAAAAAATATGTGTTTTTTTAACTAAAAACCTCCTCTTTATTCATTTATAATAAGTGTTGCATCGGTTACAAGAAGATGGGTGATCGAAACAGGAGCTTCATTCATCCAAACACCAGAATCACAGAACTTTGCTAATATAGCCGGTTCATGGGCTACCGAGTTAGCCTGTCTTGGACAATGCTCGAAACTAATATGAGGAAATTCGCATGACGTTGTCATAACAGTCGTCGAAAATTGAAGCCGAAGCCCCTGCAAAGCTTGCACCTTCTTTCATTGTGGTAACCATCTCTAGATTGCCAAAATTAACCACCAAATTGTTGCATCCAATGGACTGTGCCAAAGTTAGTCCATACTTTAATGCCTGAACCTCCGCGGAAAGAACATCCAAGCACCAATCTATATGGCTATTTCCAGCATCTATAAACTTTCTTAATTTGTCACAGATGATAGCACCCATTGTACCTCCCATCATCGGAGTCGGCATCAATGTTCAGTTTCACATATTCACTTGGCGGAGGAACCAATCCCCCTCGTTTAATTGCTGCTCTAGGCAAGGCTCCCGCTACATAGTTTGATAAGAGTGCTATGAAAGATATTGCCACTTGCCTTGTAGATTGTACTTGTTCATCATGAACGAGCTTCCTGCGTTCCCACCATAGATACCAAAACCCCACAACAATTGTCACATTGATTTTTTTTCCTTGGCCTAACATGGTCGCTACCTATTCTGGAGTGTCAATGAGGTTAACATGCGTTTAAATAACTAAACGGTTCAATTTTGTTTGGTCAGTAGCACATGAACGAAATTTTCATGTGCGCCGAAAAACTGGATTTTTATGGTATGATGATATATGGGACATACCATGTACACCATCGACAAAGCAGATTTTATGACGTTATTGCCACAAATAGTTTGTCTACACGTTTCGTTTCGGGATTCCACGCCTAGGAATGGATTGAGATCGACACATTGTGCCCAATGTGAGCATGGCTAAACTTTGTTAAATGGGGAGGAGAATGACTTTTTTACTTGCTGGTAAAAAATTAAGAGAGGGTGACCCTTTGTCTCCTCTCTTGTTTAACCCGGCAGCAGATGTCTTCTCTATAATGTTAGTCAAAGGCTTTCAAGTAGGCCTGATTATCGAGTTATGTCATAATTTAATGAGTAAGGCGGAGCGGGTTCATGTGCCTGCAATATGCAGATGACACCCTCCTTTCTCTGGAGAATGATCATAGAATATCTTTTAACCTTCAGTGAATTTTGACTTGTTTTGAACAAGTTCTACAATCAGGATTACTTATCACAAGAGTGCTTTGGTGCCTATTAACATGGATACTCTTTTGTGGATATTTTCCCAGTGAGTAGTAGGTGATTTCCCTATCAAGTACCTGGGAATTCCTTTGCATTTTGAAAGCTTAAGGATTTTCAACGAGAACTACTTTGGTTTGGAGGCATATTGTAGGAATTTCATAGGACAAGATTTTTATAGGAATAATTCCTTTAGAGCCCTTTGATTTGTGCGAATAGAATCCTATTCCTATAGAGGAATTCTTCTATCCTCCGCATGTTATAGGAAAATAAATATTAGCCTAGACTCAATTGAAAAACTCTTGTGATGTGAACCAAAGGACATCTCCTTTCATATAACTATTTCATAGGATTTGAGATACATGTCATCTCATTTCCTATAACTATTCTGTTCCTATGATTTTCCTACCCTATGAACCACAGGAGGCTAATTAATAAGATTGAACTACAGATCACAGCGTTTAATTGATAAGATTCTTGTTGAATTTAGCATGATGATACTTTGTTGTCATCTCTAACTAGAAAAAGGGAGGCCATTATCGTGCTAATGCTAGCGGTCAACTATTCGAGCTTCATGTAGCGCATCTGTATGGCCCAAACAAAATATTGTATGGGTTTTACGAGTATTGTTAATTCATAAACATTTTTCTAATCATTTTCAAATTTTAAATTTCAAATTCATGATATTTTTAAATTCATGATTTTTTTAAATATGCTAACAATTATCAAATTCATGAACATATTTTCACTGAAATTTTCAAATCTCGGTCACCGAACAATTTCAATAATTTGAAAAAAACGTGAACAATTTTCAAATCTTGTCCACTAAACAATTTTCAAATTTGTTAACAATTATCAATTTCAGAAACATTTTTCACTAGACAGTTTTTAAATCCCGTTCACCGAACAAGTTTCAGATTTGCGTATATTTTTCACTAAACATTTTTTTGAAATAAGAGAAAAATTTGAAAATTCTTGAACAAATTTACAAACATTCTTCACTGAATAATTTTCAAATCAGATTCAGAGGATAATTTTTAAATTCCCGAACAATTTTTGAAAAGCTTGAATAAATTTGAAATTCGAATATTTTCTGAAAAGGCAAATAAATTTTGTAATTTCAAACAATTTTTGAAGACTTTGAACCTTTTTGAAATTTGTTAAGTTTTCAAAAATAAAAAAGAGAAGAATAGAAATAAATGGAAAATTCTTCTCGTACAAGGCAAGAATACATTCTTTTTACATTGACAATTTCTAGAGAAGTAATTTAAGATCTGATTTTAACTGATTCAAAATCTTTATTGATATGCCAACATCATCTCTCTGCTCTACTGTAAGAAGAGCACACATGTCATCTTCAAAATGAGAACCTAATTGTTTCAACATGAATCCAGCTAGATCACTGCAGAAATGCAACATGTTTGGCGCCTTTCCAATGGTGTACCAGATAAAAATTTAACTCTCAGAGATATCATATACTCCCTCTGTCCCATAATGTAAGACGTAGTGTCAAAAAACGTCTTACATTATGGGACGGAGGGAGTAACTCCCAGAGGTTTTCCTTCAAAAGATGCATCATTAATTACGAGAATGGTTGATTGGACCAACAATTTGCTGTTCAGTCTGTAGATCAAAAGAGGAAAGCAATCTGTGGAACAGACCCAAATCGGAACTCAGTTGAGATAGAATTGGTTTGAGGGAGAGGTAAAGTGTGTTCTTGACCGTAAACAAAGTCGTCCTCACAAAAAAAATATTGGTAGTACTTGTTTACAGATTACTAGAAATTTTGTTAATGGCCTACTTTTGTTGCAAATCATCTCTGTAGTTCCTTTGAACTTGTTTTAATAGCCAGAAGAAGCACCTCCACTTCTGATATTGGACCATATGCACTATCTGAACCAATACAACTTGATTCTGTGTAGTTGGCTAGTTGTTGGGTACAGAGAATATGCTGATAAAAGCCAATTTCCTTGATCAATTACTAGTGCTTTGTTGAAACTGCTCAATTGTTAACCGTAAGAAGTTAAGCATTTTACTAAGTGCTCTTCCTCATCTGAAATGTCACCACCTTTGCCTTCTGGTTACCACGCATCAGAGGTTAATTGCTGTTCTAAAATATATATTTTGCTGTCTGAAGTTTGCTGCAATACTATAATATGTCATCAGTTCACAGTTTGGCCCGGTCTTGAATCTAAAGGGTGCTATCATAGATCTTCATAATATTCTTCAGCAACACTCTTTGCAGACTACAATCGTAAAAGCTTTTTGCCAACTCAACAATTATCATGTGATGCTAACTTCAGTGCCTTAGTTTCATCCGTTAACACTTAAACATGATAATTTGTAACTTCTTCTGCAGTTCTGCACATAAAGATATTGACACGGCTTTAAATTCTCTTCTGTAGTTAAACAGCTCTCGTCATGGTCCTAGCAATTTACTTCTCTGTAATGTAGTTCAATGAGGCTGCAGTTGCCTAGTGAAATGGGGCACTAGAAGTCTAGAACTGAGTTTTATGCAACTTCCCTTTGCCAATTATACCCTTCTGCCTTTGTGATAAATGTTGTTACTTAAAAATTGGTTCAATTATTGTCTTGTTTTAGTAGCAATCAGAGGCAGAAAAGAAAAATGTGCTCCCTTTCTCACTATTTATAATGTCATTCTACCATCCAACAACAAATATGTTTAGTTTCTAAGATGAACGGCGATTAAGAATGTGAGTGTGCGATAATATCGTATCCACATAATTTGTGCACTTCCTCTTTGGCTTTACATCTTCTTCGCTTCCCAATTTTCCCTTGTATAATATCCTCCCTTTTGTTTAGGATGATGTTTGGCCAATATAAATGGGTGTATTGGGTTATCATCTTTCTATCAGATGAACTGATTGTGCTTCTTTTGTTTTTGCTAGAAAAGTTTGAGGTTGGGAAAATGCTGATTGCCCAACCCTGAGGAAAGAGAGCCATTGCCAAAGTACTGAAAGATTTTCGCCATTCAGGTGCTTCACCAGGTACAACCACTCATGTTTTTTTTTTGTCACTAGTAAATTGGTTTGGATTCTGGGTTCCTCAGTAAGCTAGTTGGTGCAGGCCATAATTTATTATCTGAAGAGTGGGGCTCAATCATTTGATTACTTCTTGGCTTATAGTACAATAAGGTATGACATTTTATGCCATCTGAGCAGCTGCAACAAGGCGGTTTATGGAGATCTTACAATAATGGTGTTTAAAGGTCATGTTGGGATGGACATGGAACAGGAATACAATGTTGAGAAAAAACACGACGACTCCGGTGCGCCTTAGATGAAGGTTAAGGGATCCACACTACTGGTGAGTTTGAGGCACCAGAGCCTGGAACCAAGTCCCCATATGGGACAATACAATGCAATGCAATGCTGTCACTGGTTACTCTGCTTGCTTGTATTATTAGCAGTTTCTTGCTACTGTTAATCTTCAAAGTATCATATAAGTTAGATGGAAGATGGAGCTCTGTAAATTTATTTATTCAGAGTTTGATGTCAGACTAGTAGTCCTTTAAATTTATGTTTTCCGTGCTACTAGAATTGATATAAATTACACAAGAAAAAGAAATGATAGAAACCGAAGGATAAATACATGAAAAACGAAGATTCAACAAACTTCACTGAATGCATCGGCTCCTGATCTTGCGATGCTTGCCATGGCATTGCTTGTAAAAAGCCGTGCTTATTTAAAATGAATAGCATATGTCCGCCATTCACAATGTTTTGAAATCTAAGCACGATCCATAACTCAAGTGAAAACAAGGCAATCCAGTTTTGAGTAGCAGCTTACTCATCATAATAAGCTGTAAATCCAGCCACATTAATACCACTGGTCGAAACCAAGCTTGTCTTTGTTAAGACATGGGTTATATTTGAAATTTGAATTTCATAGCATGACATACTCCTAAAACACGAAGACAGAAGTAGTAGCAGATACAAAGAGCTCTTGTTCTTGTAAATAACCCTAACCAAACCATCCAACGCAGCCAGCAGCAGAAGCTCATCTTCAAAGCCTTTCTGGGAGGCAAAAGTAGAGAGATCCATCTTTCTTGACGCCATTTGGTTACATCAACGTAACACCAGCAACTGCGTGTCGCGCTTCATCGGAGGCCGGCAACCGGCCCCATGCTGCACCATAACAAAGGATTGATCAGATAACATGACGAACAAAATAGGGAAAGGAGCGCACTTTGCCCCCTCAAAATCATTTCATCTTTAACTGTCCATGTCAACCAAACTATATATAGAAGATGTAATGCATCCGCGATTGGAGGTACACAACAACGGAAACTGCTCAGGATCTGATTAGCAAAGCTTTGACTAAGTTAACTAACTCTTGAGCATAACCAGCAAAAAACATATATACTAGAGCATCCAAACAAAACATACAGGATACAGCCCCTACTACACATTCACCATTGAGTTTTCTGGTCAGCTGCCTACTTAATCAGCACCAACTACTCTTTCTTTCCTCTGGCTTGTATCAACATCAAAGACGGCATGACAGGAAAAATCACAGACTACTCGTGGTTGCCTACAATAAGCCAACTCTGCGGCATGACTCAACATCAGAATAATGTAGCAGTACTGTATATCTAGTCTAGAGACAGAAAACCAGAGAAGGCGAGTAGACCTGAATACAAATACCTAACTACCTAAGCAGAAAATGAGAAGAATAAAGCAACATATTCATCGACGTATTTGGGTGCTCTTGAACTTACAACTACTCAACAATGTAAGCCACAAGCAAAAACACTGAAATTCTAGTCAATGGCATGTTTAGCATTCATATCTTGGTGCACGCGTTTGAAAAAACAGTACGAGATAGTCTGTATGTACCTCCAATGCAGAACCTCGTGTAGGGCATGACCTTTTCAATGCTAAATTCACCCATCTTGTTGGCTCGGCCTGAATTAAGCTCAACTGCGTACAACCCAGCCGGAGTTCTGAGGAAGATTACCCTAACTCCTTCAGCAAAACCAACCGTCCACGCATCCGGGCTCGACATGTCCAAGAGGGCACGAGGAGGGAGCAACGGCTCGAGCTCGACGACCCTGCGTCGTGCCCATGCCGCAGCTCCTCCAGGACCAGCCTCCATTGACCATAGATAGAGTCTAGGCTTGCGCACTGACGCAAACAGCAGCATGCCATCCTCCACACCCAGGAGGTCATGGTATCCCTGGTCCAGGATCTCTGGCGCCTTGATCACAGACAGTTGTTGCTCACGAATGTTGTACTCCACGACGCTGTCACCCTCATAATTGGGGACATATACCTTATTATTTCCCACCACAGCAGTGCGCCCCCCGGTATCGATTTGAAGACCCGGGGTCTGAACGGAGATCATGTCGCTCCACTGACGAGTCTCCGACGAGTAGACAGTGGCGAGGGTAATGCTTCCTTCATCCGCAGATCCCACCAGGGCCACGAGGAAAGGGCCACCATGGCTGTCGAGGTGGTCACATCGGTCTATGGCGCAGAACACTGTGGCATTACAGTGTATGCTGCCGTTGTAATAGTCGTCGGGGTCGTCGCCCGGCCAGTGCATGATGTCGTGGCACTTGGGGTCGTCGTCGATCTCCCGCCAGTTGTCGGTGACGAGGTCGCAGACATCGAAGGGGGCATGATACCCAGGGGCGTAGAGGAGGGCGGGGCCTGTGAAACAATATGGGAAGCGTAGAACCCTTTGCTCGGGCCACACTTGTATATAAAGAGGCAATGCCATGGCTTACAAGATGAGATCGAGAGAGTGATCGTTACAGGAAACGATCGTTATAGGAGGATTACGAAGGAGAGCTAACAAAAGAAGAGATAGAGAAGGGTACAAGATTTAAACAAGATATCTATCCCTATACAACTCTATCTCTAACTAACCAACTATTTCAACACTCCCCCTCAATCTAAACGTTATGAAACTTTGCTAAGGCTGAGATTGTACTTGAACTCATCCAACCTTCTCATAGTGAGAGGTTTTGTAAACCCATCAACAAGTTGATCTCCAGTTGGTATAAACCGAATGTCCAGTAGCTTTCGAGCTACTCTTTCTCTGACAAAATGAAAATCAACCTCAATGTGTTTTGTCTGTGCATGAAAGACCGGATTGGCTAAGAGATAGGTTGCACCAATATTATCACACCATAATCTTGCAGCCTGTGGAGCTTTGATCCCAAGCTCATAGAGTAATGTCTGTATCCACATTACTTCTGCTGTAGCATTTGCTAAGGCCTTGTATTCAGCTTCTGTACTTGACCTAGAGACAGTAGCTTGCTTTCTTGCACTCCAAGACACAAGATTTGTTCCCAGAAAAACAGCAAAACCACCTGTAGACCTTCTGTCATCAGCACATCCTGCCCAGTCAGCATCAGAGTAAGCAGTAACAAGCATAGAAGAGGACTTGGTAATTTGAAACCCAAGCCCTTCTGAAAATTTGAGATATCTAAGAATTCTTTTCACTGCAGTCCAATGAGTAGTTCTGGGTGCATGCAAGTATTGGCAGACTTTATTTACTGAATAGGAAATATCAGGATGTGTAAGTGTTAAATACTGTAGAGCACCTACAACACTTCTATAATTTGTTGCATCTTCTGACCCAAGTGCTTCTCCACATTCAATTGTAAGCTTTTCTGAGGTAGAAATTGATGTACTTACTGGCTTGCAGTGCTCCAATCCCACTCTTCTGAGGATATCATTAGTATATTTTTCCTGAGAGAGAAGTATGCCATCTTTAATTTTCTTTACCTCAATTCCCAAAAAATAGTAAAGATCACCCAAGTCCTTGAGAGAAAATTCTGGCTTCAGATCCTTAAGTAAACAGACAGTGGCATCTGAGCTTGAACTAGCAATAATTATATCATCAACATAAACAAGCACAAAGATAGTGATATTCCCTTTGTTATAAAAGAATAAAGAAGTATCTGCCTTAGATGGCGTGAACCCAAGATTTTGTAACTGCATGCTTAACCTGGAATACCAAGCTCGTGGGGCTTGTTTCAAACCGTACAATGCTTTGTCCAACTTACATACATACTGTGGTGTGCTTTGACTCTCATATCCTGGTGGTTGCCGCATGAACACTTCTTCCTCAAGAACACCATGAAGAAACGCGTTCTGGATATCTAGCTGTCTTAAACTCCAATCTCTGGAAATTGCAATAGACAAGACAAGTCGAATAGTAGCTGACTTAACAACAGGGCTAAAAGTATCTTCATAATCAATTCCAAACCTTTGTTTAAACCCTTTTGCAACTAATCTTGCCTTATACCTGTCTATGCTTCCATCAGACTTTCTCTTTATTTTATATACCCACTTACAATCAATGATATTGTTGCCAGTTTTCGGTGGTACTAAATGCCATGTCTTATTTTTCATAAGTGCATTATACTCATTATCCATGGCTTCCTTCCACTCTTTATTGGCAAGGGCATCATGCAAATTGATTGGTTCACCAGTAGTGGTAAGAAAAGCTCGTTTGAGTTTGTCATACCTTATTGTACCATCACTATATTGCTTTTCCTTAACAATACCTGACCGCGACCTTGTATTTCGAAGAAAGGGCGTAGGTGACACAGGAGCAGCTGCTGCAGATGGTGCATGCGATCCGGACGAAACAGAATCAGCCACAGAGGATCCGGCCCTCTCGCGATCCGAGACAGCCAGCGAACCAGCCGGCTCCTGATCCGAGGAGGATCCATCCTCACGTGTGCGGTCGGCCGCACACCCGCGGTCTTCCTGGACCCGCAGAGAGGCGGCGTTGGGCGATGCACCCGCGGATCCGTGGTCCACCTGGGCCCGCCGAGACGTGACAGCGGGCGACTGGGCCTCTCCAGCGCCTGGGATGGCGCGCCTGTCGTCACATGGGCTCGTGGGCGCATCTGGACCAGTGGGGTCCACTCGGTCAGGGCGGTCGGCCACCAGCCTGCATGCAGCCGTGCGCACGGGTGGAAGATCCGCCTGGGATCTCGCGTCGTCAGCGGAGGCAGACCTGGCGGGCGAATCTGCATGGGATCTGCCGCTGTCAGCCGGATCAGCGTGGGTTTCCGCACTTGTTTTGTTTGTTTCCTCAGACATAAAATGATGCCCAGAATTAGTACAAGTATCAATAGAAACCGAATTTTCTTTGGATTTTTGCACATGCTCAGGTTCAGTTAACTCGCCCCCGTGATCATAGTCTGGTAGAAGTGCAATTTCAGCACAAAGCAAGGCGCCGGCATTGGGATAAAGTTTGGAAAACGGAAAAACAGTTTCATCAAAAACAACATCGCGAGATATGTAGATGTGTCCGGTAGCAATCTCAAGACACTTATAGCCTTTGTGAAGGTTGCTATAGCCAAGGAAAACACATTGTGTGGACCTGAACTCAAGCTTGTGGCGATTGTAGGGACGTAGATTAGGATAACAAGCACATCCAAAAGTCTTGAGATAGTTATAATCAGAATTTTGTTTGTACAATCGCTCTAAAGGAGTAGAATTGCCAATAACTCTACTGGGAAGGCGATTAATAAGATAAGTGGCGGTGATAAAGGCTTCATCCCAATATTTGAGAGGCATGGATGCATGAGCCAAAAGAGAGAGACCAACTTCAACAATGTGGCGGTGTTTGCGCTCAGCAGACCCATTCTGTTGATGAGCATGGGGACAAGTCACATAATGAGCTATCCCAATGCTACGAAAGAAGGATTTGAGTTTCTCATACTCCCCTCCCTAGTCACTTTGGACTGAAAGGATTTTTCTATCAAATTGACGCTCAACAAGTTTCTGAAATTCTTGGAAGATAGAGAAAACTTCTGATTTATATGTAAGCAAATATATCCAAGTGAACTTGCTATAATCATCAATAAAACTGACATAGTATTTTTTTTTCTACCAAAGGAATCTCGGGCATGACCCCAAACATCACTGAAAATAAGTTCTAACGGAGCATGAGACACACTAGTTGACTTGGGATAAGGAAGCTGATGGCTCTTGGCACATTGGCAAGCTTCACACACAGACTCATTATTTTGACTATGAGATAAAAGAAGTTTGTCTTTATTGACTACTTGTTTGACGATGACCGAAGATGGATGTCCTAGTTGTTGATGCCACCGTGCCAAAGAGGGCTTGATGACGGAGTGGACTTGACGACGCTTGCAACCTAGTGCTCCGGATGGAATTGGGTAGAGCCCTCCAACGCATCTACCGTGATGGAGTCCCCTCATTGCCCGATCCTTGATGAAAAAATAACGAGGGTGAGTCTCAAAAAAGACATTATTATCGGTGGCTAAACGAGACATGGAGGCAAGGTTCTTGTCAGCTTGTGGAACATGAAGTACATCACGAAGAACTAGATCACGTTTGAGTGTAGGGGAATTAATAGAACCTTGACCGATGTGAAAAATATCCATACCTCCACCGCTTGCGGTGTGAATCTGGTCGCCGCCATGGTAGCGCTCACGAAGAGCAAGCTACTCGAGCTCATTGGTCACGTGGTTCGTCACGCCAGAGTCCACGTACCAGACACCCTCGCTGCCGCCTTGTTCACGCATGGCAGCAGCGACATGGCGTGCATCAGGCACGTAGTCTTCGTCGTACCGATGCCAGCAGTCGATCACTTCATGACCGGACTTCTTGCAAAGCTGGCAACGAGGGCGACCACGTGAGGGAGGACGACGACCTTTGTTGTTGTTGAAGCCGCCGCCGCCGCCGCTAGTGTTGTAGCCGCCCCCGCCGTTGGAGCCAGAGCCCCCACCAGAGCGCGCGCCGTCGCCCTGGGGAGCGCCGCGCGCGCGACCGCCACCGCGTTGCCCCTGGTGACCACGTCCACGGCCGCGGCCACGGGCGGCAGAGTTGACGGAGGATTGGCGAAGGTCGCCGCTATGCAGGAGGGTGAGGCTGGCATCAAAACTGAGGAGTTGGCTGTAGAGCTCCTGGACGGTGATGGGCTCGACCCGGGCGCCGAGCGCAGAGACCACCGGGTTGTACTCCATGTCGAGGCCAGTGAGAATTTTGGAGACGATCTCCGGATCAGAGAGTGCCGCAACAGTGCTTGCGACTTCGTCGGTGAGGCTTTTAATCTTGCCAAGGTAGTCAGACATGGACATGTTACCTTTCTTGAGGTTGGTGAGCTCGATGCGAGTATTGATCGCTTGAGCTTGGCTTTGTGCAGCGAACATGGCGTGGATGGCGCGCCACACCTCGGCCGTTGTCTGGAGCATAGCGACCTGTGCAAGGATCTCACGGGAAAAAGAACCCATCAAGTACCCTTGAAGTTGTTGCTGCTCTGCATACCAGAGAGATCGTACAAAGTTGACGACTTGTTCTTCTTTGCCGTCCTTGGTGATGGTGAGAGTGGCCGGCGGTGGCGGGATCTTCTCGTCGAGGTGGTGCTCCATCTGTGCGCCTCTGATCTGAGGCAGCACGACGGCCTTCCAGAGCAGGAAGTTGCCCCTCGTCAGCTTCTCGTGGGGCGGCGATCCGAGGGAGGTGGTATTGGTGGCGGAGGAGGAGGCAAAGGTGGAAGATGAGGAGGTGGTGAGTGCACCCATGGTGCTTGCGGTCATGGCAGCAGTGGTGGTGGACATGATCTCGGTCGCCGGGGGTAGCTAGATGCAATCTCTTTCGATCTAATGAGGAAGAGGCTCTGATACCATGTGAAACAATATGGGAAGCGTAGAGCCCTTTGCTCGGGCCGCACTTGTATATAAAGAGGCAATGCCGTGGCTTACAAGATGAGATCGAGAGAGAGATCGTTACAGGAAACGATCATTACAGGAGGATTACGAGGGAGAGCTAATAGAAGAAGAGATAGAGAAGGGTACAAGATTTAAACAAGATATCTATCCCTATAGAACTCTATCTCTAACTAACCAACTATTTCAACAAGGCCGTGCCGGGAATCAAGAACGTGGCAGCCCCGGTGGTCATGGGATGCCGACCGGCGGAAGGTCGAGGTGGAGACAAAGCGGTTGCCCCTGCGGTATTCGTTGTGGAGGAAGCCCAGCATGGGCGGCGCCCCGTGGAGAGCGCGGTAGCCGCGGGCGAAGACGGGGTCGGAGAGGATGGCGCGCCAGCCCCTGCAGACGGCGGCGGCGCGGATGAGGCTCCTGGGGTCGTCCGCCGGCAGGCGCATGAAGACCGCGCGCATGGCGTCGTCAACCAGCGCCGGCGGACTCAGCGGCATCGCCATGGGGATGATGACCTTTTCAATGCCCTGTTCATCATGCACCTTGTTGACTAGTCTGTATGTACTCCCTCCATTTTTATATACAAGGCCACTATGAAATATATGTTTTGCATCTATACAAGGCCATCAACATTAATTGAGGCAAAATTAATGAGATTTTCTCGTACTAGCAACCTCTTTAATAGTTGCATGCATGCAGTCATAATGACAGTCAGCTACTTCCTCCACTCAATTTTCTTGCATGCATGTGGGGTATTAATGATCTCACTAAACGAAAAGAAAAGCTGACTTTCAAAGTAGAAATTAACTTTTACATTGGTACCTGTAATTTGAGTTTGTGGTCTTGTATATAAAAATGGAGGAAGTACCTCCAGTGCAGAACCTCGCGTAGGGCATGACCTTTTCAATGCTAAATTCACCCACCTTGTTGGCTCAGCCTGAATTAAGGTCAATTGCGTAACACCCAGCAGGTGTTCTGAGGAAGATGACGCTAACCCCTTCCGCAAAACCAACCGCCCAGATGTTCGACTCCGACATGTCCAAGAGGGCATGGGGAGGGAGCAATGGCTCGAGCTCGACGACCCTGCGTCGTGCCCATGCCGCAGCTCCTCTAGGACCAGCCTCCATTGACAATAGATAGAGTCTAGGCTTGAGCACGGATGCAAACAGCAGCATGCCGTCCTCCACACCGATGAGGTAAAGGAATCCCTGGCCCAGGTTCTCTGGCACATTGATCACAGATAGTTGTTGCTCACGAATGTTGAACTCCACGACACTGTCACACTCATAACTGGGGACATAGACCTTATCTCCCACCACAGTAGTGTGCCCTCCGTCATCGGTGAGCAAACCAGGACTCTGAACAGAGATCATGTGGCTCCACTGACGAGCCTCCGACGAGTAGACAGTGGCGAGGGCAATGCCTCCTTCCTCCACAGAGCCCACCAAGGCCACGAGGAAAGGGCCGCCATGGCAGTCGACGTGGTCACATCGATCTTTGGCGCAGAGCACCGTGGCATTACAGCGTATCCCGGTCCCGCTGAAGAAGTCGTCGGGGCCGTCGCCCGGCCAGTGCATGATGTCGCGGCACTTGGGGTCGTCGTCGATGTCCCACCAGTCGCCGGTGACAAGGTCGCGGGCCTCAAAAGGGGGGTCGTATGCAGGGGCGTAGAGGAGGACGAGGCCGTGCCGGGAGTCGAGGACCTGGCAGTCTGGGCTGTCCTGGGACGCCCACCGGCGGAAGGTCGAAGTGGGGACGAAGCGGTTGTCACTGCGGTACTCGTTGTGGAGGAAGCCGAGCATGGGCGGCCCGCCGTGGAGCGCGCGGTAGCCGTCGGCGAAGCCAGGGTCGGTGAGGATGCCGCGCCAGCTCCTGCAGACGGCGGCGGCGCGGGCGAGGCTCCTGGGGTCGTCCGCCGGCAGGCGCATGAAGACCGCGCGCATGGCGTCGTCGACCGGCGCCCTCATCGCCATGGGGGTGGAGATCGGGATGATGGCCCGTCGGCCGTCGGGAGTCGGGGTGAGGATGGGGAAAAAGATGCGGTTGCGGCGGCTGAGTCGGGGGCTAATTTTTTTAAATAATACATTTTTTTATTAATTTGCAAAAATATTACGCTGAAACAATAATTTTCAAAAATAATACACCGTCGGCCCGCTGCTGGCCGACTGGACCTAGTCGGCCCACAACAGGCCGACTGAGATCCTGTCGGCTAGCTGCTGGCCGATTGGCCTGTCGGCCAACAGTCTGGGCCCAGTCAGTCAGTAGTGGGCTGACAGGGACTAATCGGCCTGCTGTGGGCCGACAGGGACTAATTGGCCAGCTATGGGCCGATAGGGACTAATTGGCCTGCTGTGGGCCGACTGGTGCATGCCATCATTTTTTTCCCGAACAATTCCCTGACTTTTTTTTAAACTATGACGTATTTCGCGCAACCCTTTCCCCGCAATATTTTCATGACGGAAAGTACTAAAGCAATAGGATTGCATCCCCTTTGTTCACAACCATGTAACCACCGCACCCAATCGGAGTCTCGCTCTATTGGCCTCAAATAAAAGTAAATTATTGAACTTGACCGTGTCCACAATGCATTAACACCGACGGTTTGTGTTTCAGTATCAAGACCTAAACTTGCCGCAATTCATTCTTTCAACTGACTGACAGACCATGTTTGAGGTGCGCTCATTGGCATCTTTATGTGAGTAAATTCACTCAGATCAGCTCCCATCTCAGTTGTTTGGACAGTACCAGGACCGTAGTAAAATTTGAACTTCACTACATCGGACATCTCGGCTCACCTATTTTTTTTCAACAACGAAATACAAATATTAAGCAACAACTTAAAATACCCCCACTAACAAATATTAGACAAGTCTATATATTAGCTAGCTATATATTACAGAATATTAACGCAACAACTAATACAAGTATTAAGCAACAACTTAAAATGCTCACCAAGAACACCTAAATATTTACGTTTACTACCGGAGCAACTCCAATAACTAACATACCTAAATATATTTACGTTTACTACCGGAGCAAATAACAATAATCGCACACCGGAACCGGGAAATAAAGTGCTCACCACGACCACCTAAATATATTTACGTTACTACCGGAGCAAATAACAATAATTACACACCGGTACCGGGAAATAAAATGCTCACCACGACTACCTAAATATATTTACATTACTATCGGAGCAAATAACAATAATTGCACGCAACTTCAAAAATAAAAATGTTTGTTAAAATATACCCTTGTAGCGTGCGTGCGAACGACGAACGGCGGCCTTCAATCACCGGAATTGGAGCCGGAAACTCCACCAAACTACCGGAGCTTCACCTCCACCACACTGCCCCAGCTTCACCACCACCACCTCCACCTCCACCACCGCCACAACCTCCACCAACGAGCTGAAAAAAATGCTCCAATAAAATGCTCACCACGACCACCACAAGCTACCCTATCAGTAGATCGAGGTCTCTTTTGGCTTCCCTAACTATGTAGAACCCATTCACGGTGCCAAATCCACGAAAAAGGGTCATTTTGGTGTATTAATTGGAGCTAGTTCGTGTAAGAGAGAGGAGGAAGGAAGAACAGAGAGAAGCTTGCGGTGGAAGAAAGGGAGAGAAGAAGGAGAGGAGAAAGAGACGTGTGTTGCGGGGCCGGCTCCCTTCGGCCGTCGGGAGCAGGGGGCGTGGAGATCGGGATGATGGCCCGTCGGCCGTCGGGAGCCGGGGTGAGGATGGGGAAAAAGATGCGGTTGCGGCGGCTGAGTCGGGGTGGGGGCGTGACCTAGGCGGCGTCTCTAATTGGGCCGGGATGCCTTGTACTCTCAACATCTGGGCCGGGATGGCTTGGGCTTCTTCGGTTAACCTGCTAAAATAACTACCGCTCAAAAAAATCCTGCTAAAATAACTAACCCTAAAAAAATGATTTCTGTTCTAAAATAAAAAAACCTGTGTGTTAAAAAAACAAACCGATTGAATTTTGTTTGGTCATTCCCAGTAACACAGGAAACTTTGCTAAAAAAAAATGGTAACACGGGAAACCGAATCTTCCTGTGCACTGAAAAACCGAATGCTATTCCATCTAAAACAGAAAAAACCAAATGTTATGGTATGATGATGATAATGAGACGCACCATGTACACTGTCAACAAAGCATTTCTTATGACGTACTCCAATTGCCACACACGGCCTGTCTATGCATTTCGGGGTTCCACGCCAAGGTATGGATGGAGATCGACGCATTGTGCCCAATGTGTGCACGGCTAAACTTGTTAAATAAGGAGGAGAATGGCTTTTTTTTCTTACTCTTAAAGGTTTAGGACAGGGTGACCCTTTGTCTCCTCTCTTGCTTAACCTGATAGTAGATGCCTTCTCTGGAATGTTACTCAAAGGCTCTCAAGCAAGTTTGATTAGTGGGGTTATCTCCTAATTTAGTGGAGGGGGTCATGTGCTGGCAATATAAAACACACCCTCCTTTTTTGGATAATGGTCATTAAATAGACATGAGGATTAATTATCACAAGACTGCTTTGGTGCCTATTAACTTGGATACTAGTGAATTACATGCTTTTGCAAATATATTTTAGTGTGTAGTAGGTGATTTCCCAATAAAGTATGCGGTAATTCCTTTGCATTTTGAAAAGCCTAGTACAGAAGATCTTCAACCTTTAATTGATAAAGATTCTTGCTAAGATTCACTACTACATATCATAGCCTTTAATTGGCAAGATTCTTGGCTGAATTTAGCATGATCATAATTTGTTGTCATCTCTAACAGGGAAAAGGGAGGCCCTAGCACCAGCGGTCAACTATTCGAGCTTCCTCTAGATCGTTTGTACCGCTCAAACAAAAAAATGTAGGGATTTTGCGTTTCTTTCAAATTCACAAATATTTTTCAAATATCGTTCAAATTTCAAATTCATGACCTTATTGTAAATTTCGAAAAAAAATTAAAAACCCGAACAATTTTCAAATTCATGAACATTTTTTTACTGGACAATTTTCAAATCTTGTTCATCGTACAAATTTCAAGTTCATGAAGTTTTACATGAACTTGAAAAAAAATGTGAACACTTTTCACTAAACAATTTTCAAATCTTGTGAATGTGCAATTCTTCATGAAGTTTTGCATGAGTTGAAAACCACTTACTCTCTTTTTTTTTCAAATTCATGAACATTTTCCACTGGACATTTTTAAAATCTCGGTCTCTGAACAATTTCCAGATTCACAAACATTATTTACTAAACATTTTTTTGAAATAATCAAACAATTTTCAAATTCATGAAATTTTCTAGGACATTTTCAAATCTCATTCACTTGACAAATTTAAATTCGTGAGCAATTTTTAAAAGCATGAAGAGAATTTTAAATTATGAACATTTTTAAAGAGCAAACAAAATTTGTAATTTTGAATATTTTTTCGAGATTTTTCACATTTTTTTGATTTATGAAGTTTGAAAACAAAAAAGAGAAGAAAATAAAAAAAAGGAAAGGTACATAGGGAAAATGAAACAATCTAAAATAAATAAATAAAAGGTAAACCAGAAAATGAGTAAAAAAGGTTCGGAAACCTTCAAAGATTTCTAAAACTAATCCGCACCTCTCCTAGTGGTTCGACGCATGCTTCGTTACGATTCCTAATGGGTCGGCTCATGTTCCTATGCTAGTGGGCGATCGGAGTTTAAATGCTCACAATGAGCGATACATGTCATTACTGGTGAACAAAGAATTAAAGAACGCCAAGCAGTTGGACCTTGTCATCCAGGCGTCTCTAATTGGGCCGGGAGGGCTTGTACTCAACATGTGGGGCGGGATGAATTTGGCTTCTTCGATTAACCGGCTAAAATACCGAACTGACCAAATTTTTTTGGTGAGTAACACAGGAAACCGAATTTTCCTATACACCGAAAAAACGAATTTAACATATGGAATACGCCATGTACCATGACAGCCAAGCAGTTTCTATGGTGTATTTCACACAACAGCCTTCCTGCTAGTTTCGGGATTCGACACCGATGTATGGATGTAGATCGACGATGCGCTATGCCCAATGTGTGCACCGCTAAATGAGGATGGAGCTCAATTGTTTGCAAGGTTTGATATGGCCTTCATATGCGATATGAACGCCAACTGCTTGCTAGGTGCCTCAGACCTAGAGATTTCGTGCCACTTGCTTTTGAGCTCTAGGATAGGTCTGAAGGTCATGCTGATGAGTGTTGAATTTTTTTATTAGAAATATGCCATGAAGACAATAATAAATATATTTTTCTAGTTTCATGTTCACAATCAAGTTTATATTTCTGTTCTATAATTGCATTGATTCTTTAATATGAATTCGAAGCAAAGCTCAATTGCAAGTACAGAAACATAAACACCAATATGATCCCTAGTCATGCCCCTAAGATTAGCTCACGCATTAATGGTGATCATGTTTTCCTGATCATGTGCATTTGATGTAGGGAAAGCCCTAGGCGGGCCAATCTTTTCACAGTTGAAGATGGATCAAGAGGAATAAGAAGAAAACAAGGAAAAGAAACACTCAAACAAAATCTGATCACACATGCACTCCTTCCACAAAAATTCACGCTAGGTAACAAGATCCATAATCAACTAAGAGACAGAGTAGCTAGGGTAGTCCTTCCCAAATCCACATGTGGATATGACGGCTTGATGATCTTGAAGACCTATGATGAGATCCTTATCCTAGATTGGGGTCTTGAGATCTAGAGAGATCCTCTCCGAGATGGAGGTCTTGTTCCTCTAGGAGGAGGTACAAGGAGCAAAACTCTCTCAATATCCTTCAGTATACTTTGCTAAACCTATAGAGGAGGAAGGGGACGACTATTTATAGTGACGGGGGTGAGGGAGGGGGATACATGGTCACTTTCGGATGAGCTGCTCGCGGGCAGGGCCTAGATGTATGGATGGCCACTTGGACCAAACTTCTCTCCTTAACCCTACTCCTCTCACGTCCTAGCTTGGTCTTGCTCCCTTGCTTCTCCATGGCCATTTCCATGGTAACTAAGTATACACAAGTTCTCCGCTTGAGGTAGTAGCCATGTCTCATATGAAGTTAAGGGTAGTTCAAAGAGGAGCGAGTTAACCTCCTTTTCGATGGCGCATGCATGTGCTCTAGTCATCGGTCCATTAACACTTCAGGTGTTGGTGTAGAATCCATGGGGATGTTCGTGGGGCGCTCCGCACCATCTCCCTCCCC
>NW_021188021.1:0-857 GCF_002162155.2 Triticum dicoccoides
CACCCTGGGTGAGGCATAGTTATTTTTCACCCCCCCTATATTTTACCATCAATGCACTGTAAATTTACGTTCCGTAAGTTTTGTCTTATTTCCGACGCAAAAAGGGACCGTAAGAAAATATATAATCGCCGTAAAAAATATTTTATATTATGTAAAATTACAAACATAAAAACATAATCTAAAATACACATAAACTACAAATTTTCTTGTCTTATGACCTATATTTTTATTTTCTTATGTCAAATTTTACGTAGTGAATCAATAGGAATGTAACTATTTGAATTCGAAATGTAATTAAATTATGAAATGATCGTAAGATTACCTCGGGTGAAGAATATGTTGGGTTTCGTAGTAATTTCAAAAAAAATTCTACGCACACGCAAGATCATGTGATGCATAGCAACGAGAGGGGAGAGTGTTGTCTACGTACCCAACGCAGACCGACTGCGGAAGCGTTGACACGACGTAGAGGAAGTAGTCGTACGTCTTCACGATCCAACCGATCAAGCACCGAAACTACGGCGCCTCCGAGTTCGAGCACACGTTCAGCTCGATGACGATCCCCGGACTCCGATCCAGCAAAGTGTCGGGAAAGAGTTTCGTCATCACGATGGCGTGGTGACGATCTTGATGCACTACAGCAGCAGGGCTTCGCCTAAACTCCGCTACAGTATTATCGAGGAATATGGTGGCAGGGGGCACCGCACACGGCTAAGGAATAGATCACGTGGATCAACTTGTGTGTTTCTGGGGTGCCTCTGCCTCAGTATATAAAGGAGCCAAGGGGGAGGGGGGCGCCGGCCAGGAGGAGGGCGCAGGAGGAGTCCTACTCCTTCCGGGAGTAGGACTCCCCCCCC
>NW_021188022.1:0-1027 GCF_002162155.2 Triticum dicoccoides
AGCATTCAAAGCGACGTCATCAATTTCCAACATGTTCTGACATCATTTGTTGTTTTTCAGTCATTTACCTAATTGTTTAGAGAGCTAAATGACCGTGAAATTGAAAATCACTACAAAATGAACTGTGAAAATGTTGAAACTTGGCATGGTATCATCATTTCACCCGCATAGCATGTGCGAAAGAGTAGAGAGGGTCACGGCAAAAACTGGACGCACTTCGTGTACAAACTGGACAATCTCTTTCGGAGTATCAGGGTTTCGGACGAGAACTCATCTGTTACATGGGCACTTCAATGTTTTTTAAACTTACTTGAACTCCGGACTTCTTGTGTGTTCAGTATGCAGCATTCAAAGCGACGTCATCAATTTCCAATATGTTCTGACATCATTTGCTGTATTTCAGTTATTTACCTAATTGTTTAAAGAGCTAAATGACCGTGAAATTGAAAATCACTACAAAATGAACTATGAAAATGTTGAAACTTGGCATGGTATCATCATTTCACCTGCATAGCATGTGTGAAAGAGTAGAGAGGGTCACGGCAAAAACTGGACGCACTTCGTGTACAAACTGGACAATCTCTTTCGGAGTATCAGCGTTACGGAGGAGAACTCATCTGTTACATGGGCACTTCCATGTTTTTTAAACTTATTTGAACTCCGGACTTCTTTTGCGTTCAGTATGCAGCATTCAAAGCGACGTCATCAATTTCCAACATGTTCTGACATCATTTGCTGTTTTTCAGTCATTTACCTAATTGTTTAGAGAGCTGAATGACCGTGAAATTGAAAATCACTACAAAATGAACTGTGAAAATGTTGAAACTTGGCATGGTATCATCATTTCACCCGCTTAGCATGTGCGAAAGAGTAGAGAGGGTCACGGCAAAAACTGGATGCACTTCGTGTACAAACTGGACAATCTCTTTCGGAGTATCAGGGTTTCGGACAAGAACTCATCTGTTACATGGGCACTTCAACTCCGGACTTCTTGTGTGTTCAGTATGCAGCATTCAAAGCGACGTCA
>NW_021188023.1:0-1530 GCF_002162155.2 Triticum dicoccoides
TGAGAGTGAGAACATAACGATATCCTCCGCGAGCCTCAACGCTCATTGGACCGCACACATCGGTATGTATGATTTCCAACAAGTTGGTTGCTCGCTCCATTGTTCCGGAGAACGGAGTCTTGGTCATCTTGCCCATGAGGCATGGTTCGCACGTGTCAAACGATTCATAATCAAGAGACTCTAAAAGTCCATCGGCATGGAGCTTCTTCATGCGCTTGACACCAATGTGACCAAGGCGGCAGTGCCACAAGTATGTGGGACTATCGTTATCAACTTTACATCTTTTGGCATCTACACTATGAACATGTGTAATATTACGCTCGAGATTCATTAAGAATAAACCATTGACCATCGGAGCATGACCATAAAACATATCTCTCATATAAATCGAACAACCATTATTCTCAGACTTAAATGAGTAGCCATCTCGTATTAAACGAGATCCAGATACAATGTTCATGCTCAAACTTGGCACTAAATAACAATTATTAAGGTTCAAAACTAATCCCGTAGGTAAATGTAGAGGCAGCCTGCCGACGGCGATCACATCGACTCTGGAACCATTCCCGACGCGCATAGTCACCTCGTCCTTCGCCAGTCTCCGTTTATTCCGCAGCTCCTGCTGTGAGTTACAAATATGAGCAACGGCACCGGTATCAAATACCCAGGAGTTACTACGAGTACTGGTAAGGTACACATCAGTCACATGTATATCAAATATACCTTTGGTGTTGCCGGCCTTCTTATCCGCTAAGTATTTGGGGCAGTTCCGCTTCCAGTGACCCTTCCCCTTGCAATAAAAGCACTCAGTCTCAGGCTTGGGTCCATTCTTTGACTTCTTCCCGGTAACTGGCTTACCAGGCGCGGCAACCTCCTTGCCGCCCTTCTTGAAGTTCTTCTTACCCTTGCCCTTCTTGAACTTAGTGGTCTTATTGACCATCAACACTTGATGTTCTTTCTTGATTTCAGCCTCTGCTGACTTCAGCATCGAGAACACTTCAGGAATGGTCTTTTCCATCCCCTGCATGTTGTAGTTCATCACAAAGCTCTTGTAGCTTGGTGGGAGCGACTGGAGGATTCTGTCAATGACCGCCTCATCTGGGAGGCTAATGTTCAGCTGGGTCATACGGTTGTGCAACCCAGACATCTTTAGGATGTGCTCACTGACAGAACTGTTTTCCTCCATCTTACAACTGTAGAACTTATCGGAGACATCATATCTCTCGACCCGGGCATGAGCTTGGAAAACTAGTTTCAGCTCTTCGAACATCTCATATGCTCCGTGATGCTCAAAACGTTTTTGGAGCCCCGGTTCTAAGCTGTAAAGCATGCCGCACTGAACGAGGGAGTAATCATCAGCACGAGACTGCCAAGCATTCATAATGTCTTGGTTCTCTGGGACGGGAGCGTCACCTAGCGGTCCTTCTAGGACATATTGTTTCCTGGCAGCTATGAGGATGATCCTCAGGTTCCGGACCCAGTCCGTATAGTTGCTGCCATCATCTTTCAGCTTGGTTTTCTCTAGGAACG
>NW_021188024.1:0-2800 GCF_002162155.2 Triticum dicoccoides
CGGTCATTCGGCCACCTACGGTGAGCCGACGGTGAGCTACCGGCGAGCACATGAACTCAATATCGGGCTTATGTTCCAGGTGTGGACCGGTGTTGACCTTGATTGTGGGCCCATGGCCCACATGTCAGGGAGAGAGAGGGTCTGAGAGAGAAGGTTTTATTTTTACTTTTATAATTTTGGTTTGGCCCACTTGTAAGTGTGTGCGAGAGGGGTGACTCCTTTTTCTAGTTTGGCCCACAAGTAAGTGAGTGAGAGAGGGGGTGAGAGAAAGAGTTTTTTCCTTTGATTTTTCAGAGTTGGTCCCGCATGTGAATGACATAAGGACGCATGGGCAATGATGTCCACAAAACGTATAGTAGACGCTCAACGAGCTTTGGTCAGACAGAAACGACACAAAAGGGCATTTCAATAAGGGAACTAACAACAGAGGGGCAAATTTGAGTATGCATCGAAATTAGGGGCAAATCTGAGTAGTGGATTCGAGTTAGGGGCATAAATGTAAATGTCCATATCTTTTAAACCGTAACTCTAATTTTAACATGTTATATGTGGAATTTGATTAGAAAAATGTGTAGAATCTGAATATGATGTTATTTTACATGTCTAATATTTTTAATGCTATTTATGGTGCAACCTTAGTCAATACAGCACAATTAGTCTTCATTTTGGACGCGGATCCGTATTACAAGTTAACACGCGGCACACAATGTTATGTGATGTTTGGCAAGGAGTGAGCTAGGTAAATGATTATAGTGAGTCTAGTATAATCCATCGGCTTGTTGTATTTGCACCAGGTTCTCACAATGTATGTAATTTTTCTTGGTGAAAACCACGCGGGTACTTACCAATGGACTGAACATTTGTTTTTTAGTGAATACACAAACAATTATTTAACAGGATGAGCATACACTTACAATATTCATGAACATCGGAAGTGAATGAATGTTTATTTTGAAAATATCCAAACAATAATTGTGATAGTCATAATACTTAATATTGGAACCGATAAGTATGATATTAATTTGTGTTCCATCTGCTGCATGTGATGGTGACACATAATTTATAGATCTGGCCTCCTCAGTCTTGAATGGCACCACCCAGATGTTGCATGTTTGTGGTCGTAGGTGCACGTTATCAATATGACGAGTCAGAATCAAAATTGAATTGAAATGAAAATAGTTGCTCAGCTAAAAAATGTTTACTCTCCCGTTTGCAACGCACAGAAACCATGCATTTGTAAGAACTTTCTCTTGTATTGAGCATTTCGGAATATCCACACAATGCTTTATACCACCTACACTTTTGGATTGAACAAGTGTCGCGTCCATAACGACCTAGCTCAAGCGCACCAGTTTAATCACACCATGCCTTAAACCACAGACACTTTCTATTAGACATGTGTGACGTCCTCACCGTCCTGGCTTTCAGAAATAAATATCCTGTGGAACATCCGAGCATCGATATAAAAATCACGTTGATCAACCGTAACTTCGAGTGAACCCGAATGTGCACAAGGATACGAAATCAGACAATAACAAATAACAACGAATGCACACAAGATGATCAACCCTACAAAACAGGGGTTCGTCACACACTTGCTCGACTCAACTATTAGACCGTAGAATTGTCTCGACTCTTGAAACTCTCAAACCCATTTGTAAAAAATGATTTAGAAGGCTAATTCAAATACTAATCACTTAACATAGTGTGTATGCAAAACCATGTACTGGCATCTTTCATATACTTGTAAACATGGATACATTAGTCCTTTTATCAGAGTCCAGTTTATGTACATAACATGCCAAAAGAATTTCCAACCTACAGCTGCCTAATTCTATTCTTATAGGCAGTTTGGCAGATTGATGCTTGTCCAACAAGGACATCCGCAATATCCATGGCACAAACATCAACCCGAATGGTCCGAATAATTGTCCTTGTTAGATAAGCATCAATCTGCCCAACTGCCTATACGAATAGAATTAGGCATCTGTAGGTTGGAAATTATTTCGGCCTCTTATGTACATAAAGAGATAGAGACTGATGGATCCATGTTTACAAGTATATGAAAGATGCCAATATACGGTTAGGCATGAACACTGTTGTAAGTGATTAGTATTTGAAGTAGTCTTCTTAATTATTTTTAGCGAATAGGTTCGAGAGCTTCAAGAGTCGAGGACAATTCTGCGGTCTAATAGTTGATTTGAGAAAAGTGCATGAAGAACACCCGTTTTGTATGGTTGACCATTGTGTGTGCATTCATTGTTACTTTTTATTGTCTGATTTCGTATCCTTGCGCCCATTCGGGTTCACGCGGAGTTACTGTTGATCAATGTGATTTTTATATGGATGCTCGGATGTTCCACTGGATATTTATTTCTGAAAGCCAGGACGGTGAGGACGTCACACATGTCAAAGCCGAAGTGTCGGTGGCATAAGGCATGGTGTGAATAATCTGGTGGGCTTGAGCTAGGTCGGCGAGGACGCCACACGTGTTGAATCTGAAAGTGTCGATGGTATAAAGCATTGTGTGGACATTCCAGAATGCTCACTACAAGAGAAAGTTCTTACAAATGCATGGTTTCTTGTTGGGATGGTTATAGCCTTTCTAAGATTGTGCTTTCAGATATATTTTTGTGTTCCCATCTGAAATCATGGAGTTCCTCGTTTACTGATGTTCTATATTGTGCTTGCTGATTATTTTTGTACTCACTCTCGCATACATATGGATTTCTGGTACTAAAGGACACTAGTAGAAAACAGGGCTTTGGTCACAGCCCAATATACACATTAGTCCCGGTTG
>NW_021188025.1:0-1276 GCF_002162155.2 Triticum dicoccoides
TGGGAGTCATGAAAGAACGGGCGTTGTCATCCTGCATTTGTAGCATTGTGTCGATGTCACTGTTGGACGGTTGATTTCTGAGGTAGAACTGCCCCGAGGTACGAAGGACATCTTGATGGATGATTTCCGCAAACTCCGACTGGATGCGAAAGAATTCTTGTCGGAGGTCCGCGTCCTGGATTGCCGACACGCTCGCGGCCCAATCTTGGAGTTTACTCGGTAGCAGAAGTTGATGATGGTCCCGTACGATCGCCCGCATGTGATGGATGGCGTAGTAGGCACCCTTCTGACCGCCAGGCGGCTGCTTGACGCAGCAGAACGTCATATTGTGGGAGAACACGTGCTTGCCGTACTTACGAATAGGCCTGGTGAAGGTGCCTCCAGATTGGGCGTAGCCGGGGAGAACATCATCAAGAACCTTCTTGACATTTGTGTAGTCTACGTTCGACTGACGGTCCGGGTCGAAATACGTGGCCATGGAATATTTGGGGCTTAGGAGGATGAGCGTGCAACATGTGTCACTGCAGAAAACACGGAATGTTAAAAGAAAAACGATCGGAAAGTAAGAATTCATATGTTACGGGCCGGTTGAGGGGAGGACTTACTCGGGAAAGTAAGGCACGAGGAAGTTATCCTTATCTTGGTTTGCCAGAATGACGCCTTCGAGGTAAGAACTCGCGACTTGCCGGTCCCCAGCGCTGCCCAAGATCTTGGCACGCATGTAGAAGGGGTCGACTATCACGATGTCCGGGGTCTTGTCGCGAATGATCCGCATCTCCATACTCAGCGAAAATAGCCGAACGAAGGTGTAGTGCAGCAGATGAAGGTTAAACATAGCAAAGATGTCATCAAACCACAGGACGATCGTACCCCCGATGTCGCCATCCACAAAGCCCTTGCCCTCTGGCACCTTGGCCACGAAAACCGGGTATGCCACATCCTTCTCTCTGAGACGCCGCTTCTCCAAAGAAAGAACACTGTCGTGCAGACTCCGCATAGCACCGGTTGCAGCATTGAGCATATTTGGTGGTAGCATCGCCCTACCCGCCACATGCACCCTCCTCGAGATATCCTGCGGTGAAGGTGGCCCGTCCTGAGCACGGATCGTACTCGGTGCCGGCTGGCTCGCACCCTTCTTAGTCTTTCTTTTGCGTGCCTTCTTCTTCTCCTGTAATGGGACCGAGTTCTGCTCACAGACCGCCTTCTTGAGTGTGTTGGGGCTGATAATATTTCGCACCTCGCCTATCTGAGGCTCGGTGAAGTCGGCAGCTGGAGG
>NW_021188026.1:0-922 GCF_002162155.2 Triticum dicoccoides
AGCATGACCTCACCCTGACGTCATCAGGTCAACAGGGCGGTCCAGGTCAAACCTGACGTGTGGGGTCCACACGTTAGTGACACGGGTTAAACAGGGGGGGTTTAGTTTAGTTTAATTAAAGATTAGGGCACTAGGGCCCACAGGTCAGTGAGTCGGTGGCTAAAAAAAATTAGAAAAACTAAACTAATTAACAGGGGGCTAGCCCCACCTGTCATCGACCCAGGGGAGGTCAAACCCCTGGTCAACAGGGCCTAACCCGCCGGCGGTTCGTCGCCAGTGGCAACAGGCGCGGCGGAGGGCGCGGGCTCGCTCCTCCGGCGTCCAAATGGACGGAGGAGAGCGGCTACGGGGAGCTGGAGCTCACCCGCGCCCGTTTCAGCAAGCAGCAGCAGCTAGGGCGGCCGGAGCTCAGGCGTGCTCGGTTTCGGCGTTACACGGCACGGCGGGCGCGGCCGATGGGCTCTACGGGATGCTGGGGTCACCAGGAACACCCGGAGGCAACGAGCGCAGGCGGAGGAGCTCGGGAGCACGGAGCTCACCGGCGATGGCGGACGGCGGCTTCGGGTGCTCGTGGGGCGGCGGCTACAGAGGGGGGTAGGGCACGGGGAGAGGGGGAATCGGGTCAAAGGCTCACCGCGGAGCTGCAGGGAGGGTTAGTGGGCTCGGGGGCGCGCCAAAGTGGCCGAATCGACGGAGAAGGGCGCCGGGGCCGAAGCTTGAAGACGATGGCGATGGCGGCTGCTCGGGGCCCTTCTGGTCGCGTGAGACGTCGAGGAGGTCGAGGGAGGCACTGCGGAGCTCGGGAGCGCGTCGGGGAGGAGAGGGGGTGGTGGTGGCCACGGCGAACGGCGTCGGTGGTGACAGGCTCCATTCGGGTGAGGAGAACAGAGGAGGGGGAGAGTGTTCCGGGGAGAGGATGAGG
>NW_021188027.1:0-1196 GCF_002162155.2 Triticum dicoccoides
ACATACTAAACGATCGGGTGCTAAGCTAATGGAATGGGTCATGTCAATCAGATCATTCTGCTAATGATGTGACCTCGTTAATCAAATAACAACTCATTGTTCATGGTTAGGAAACATAACCATCTTTGATTAACGAGCTAGTCAAGTAGAGGCATACTAGTGACACTTTGTTTGTCTATGTATTCACACATGTATTATGTTTCCGGTAAATACAATTCTAGCATGAATAATAAACATTTATCATGATTATAAGGAAATAAATAATAACTTTATTATTGCCTCTAGGGCATATTTCCTTCAGTCTCCCACTTGCACTAGAGTCAATAATCTAGATTACACTGTAATGATTCTAACACCCATGGAGCCTTGGTGCTGATCATGTTTTGCTCGTGGAGGAGGCTTAGTCAACGGGTCTGCAACATTCAGATCCGTATGTATCTTGCAAATCTCTATGTCTCCCACCTGGACTAGATCCCGGATGGAGTTGAAGCGTCTCTTGATGTGTTTGGTCCTTTTGTGAAATCTGGATTCCTTTGCCAAGGCAATTGCACCAGTATTGTCACAAAAGATTTTCATCAGACCCGATGCACTAGGTATGACACCTAGATCGGATATGAACTCCTTCATCCAGACTCCTTCATTTGCTGCTTCCGAAGCAGCTATGTATTCCGCTTCACATGTAGATCCCGCTACGACGCTTTGTTTAGAACTGCACCAACTGACAGCTCCACCGTTTAATGTAAACACGTATCCGGTTTGCGATTTAGAAGCGTCCGGATCAGTGTCAAAGCTTGCATCAACGTAACCTTTTACGATGAGCTCTTTGTCACCTCCATATACGAGAAACATATCCTTAGTCCTTTTCAGGTATTTCAGGATGTTCTTGACCGCTGTCCAGTGATCCACTCCTGGATTACTTTGGTACCTCCCTGCTAAACTTATAGCAAGGCACACATCAGGTCTGGTACACAGCATTGCATACATGATAGAGCCTATGGCTGATGCATAGGGAACATCTTTCATATTCTCTCTATCTTCTGCAGTGGTCGGGCATTGAGTCTTACTCAATTTCACACCTTGTAATACAGGCAAGAATCCTTTCTTTGCTTGATCCATTTTGAATTTCTTCAAAATCTTGTCAAGGTATGTGCTTTGTGAAAGTCCAATTAAGCGTCTTGATCTATCTCTATAGATCT
>NW_021188028.1:0-632 GCF_002162155.2 Triticum dicoccoides
CTTGCAACAACCCAACATAGCACATGCTAGCTCACAAGTATCGCAACAAAGTTACCAACTGTTGCAACAATTATGTTGTCAGCAATTGTGGCAGACCCCCGAGCAGTCACGGTGCCAAGCCATCCACAATGTCGTGCATGCTATTATTCTGCATCAACAACAACAACAACAACAACAACAACAACAACAACAACAACAACAACAACAACAACAACAACAACAACAACAACAACAACCGTCGAGCCAGGTCTCCTACCAGCAGCCTCAACAACAATATCCATCGGCCCAGGGCTCCTTCCAGCCATCTCAGCAAAACCCACAGGCCCAGGGCTTTGTCCAACCTCAACAACTGCCCCAGTTCGAGGAAATAAGGAACCTAGCGCTGCAGACGCTACCTGCAATGTGCAATGTCTACATCCCTCCATATTGCTCGACCACCATTGTGCCATTTGGCATCATCGGTACTAACTGAGAAGAGAAGAACTCTAGTACTAGATATATGAAACACCGTTTTCTTAGACCATGGTTTGGTCGTTGTGGCGGTGAAAAATAAAGTGACATGATCTATCATGTAAGAACCCGAACTATACTATTTCAAACTTGGGAATAAAAGACAAACACAGGTCTTTTTT
>NW_021188029.1:0-1057 GCF_002162155.2 Triticum dicoccoides
AAATGCATATCGATGCATGACATGAC
The DNA here is from genome assembly GCF_002162155.2 of Triticum dicoccoides. Lineage (NCBI taxonomy): Eukaryota > Viridiplantae > Streptophyta > Magnoliopsida > Poales > Poaceae > Triticum > Triticum dicoccoides. The sequence continues at coordinate 27 of NW_021188029.1, forward strand.
AAGTAACGATGCTAGGTGTGCCCAATCGCGGTAGTAGGTGATACCGATGAAGGGGGGAAACATCCGGGAAAGTATTCCAGGTGTTTCGCGTTTTCGGACAGATGAACCAGAGGGGGAAAGTTGCGTGTTTGGTATGTTAGAGGTGTGTGGTGGACGAACGGGCTGCGTATCCGGGTTCGTCTCTTCGTTCTGAGCAACTTTCATGTAGAAAGTATTTTCATCTGAGCTACGGTTTATTTTATATGATTTTATGAAGTTTTAATCATTTTTAGATTTTATTTAATTAATTTAAACTAACATTATCCAGAATAGTGTTTGCTGACGTCATCATGACGTCAGAAGTTGACCTGGTCAACCTGACATGTGGGTCCCGCATGTCATTGACTGTCAACTAACCTAACAAATTAATTAACTAAACTAAGTGATTAGGCTAATCTAATCAGGTTTAATTAAGTTCATTAATCCTTTAGTTATTTAATTAATATTTTAATTAATTTTAATTATTATTTATTAATTTATTTTCTTAATTCTTTTTTTTCTAATTTCGTTCTGGGCGTAGGCCCCACATGTCATTGGCCCTAGGGGCCATAGCGGGTCGGGCGTCAGGCACACCAGACTGGGCGCTGGCCCGGGGGGGTGCACCCGACTTGGGCGCTGGGCATGCGGGCACTGGCCGCAGCCCACCCGTGTGTGGCTGGGCGCCAACGCGGGGCGGGCGCCGGGGGTGGCAGCAGCAAGGCCACGGTGGGGTGGAGTGCGGCGGCAAGTGGCGACGGTAGCAGGGCGGAGCGGGACGATGAGGCGATAGGCGTGCGCGCACGGTGGCGTGTCGGGCGGGGTTAGGCGCGGGCCAGGCGAGGCCAGGGCGTGGTGACCTCGGTGCAGGGGCTACTCGGGGCGACGGAGCGCGACCGGGCGCGGGCAGAGCAAGAGCAGGACGACGAGGAGAGGGAAGCAGGGGGATAGGGCTCTCACCCCCGTTGCAGGGGAGTTGGGCGGCGAGGCGTGATGGCGCCGACGATGGAGAGACG
>NW_021188030.1:0-740 GCF_002162155.2 Triticum dicoccoides
CCAAAACAGTGAGTAATACTCCATGAAACAGGCCAGAATCGGCCAAAACTGGCAGTGTTGATGACAGAAACGTAAACGCATCCCAAGATTTGTTAATCGTGGAAATCACTCTCGGACCCCAAAACAGTGAGTAATAGTCCATGAAACGGGCCAGAATCGGCCAAAACTGCCAGCGTTGATTACCGACACGTAGACGCATCCCAGGGTTTGTTAATGGTGGTAATCACTCCGGGACCCCAAAACAGTGAGTAATAGTCCATGAAACCGGCCAGAATCGGCCAAAACTGCCAGTATTGATGACCGACATGTAAGCGCACCCTTGGGTTGACTAACTATGGAAATCGCTTCGGGACCCCAAATCGGTGAGTAATAATCCAAGAGATGGGCCAGAATCGGCCAAAACTGCGAGTGTTGATGACCAACACGTAAACGCATCACAGGGTTTGTTAATCGTGGAAATCACTCTGGGACCCCAAAACAGTGAGTAATATCGATGAAACACGCCAGAATTGGCCAAAACTAGCAGTATCGATGACCGACACGTAAACACATCCCAGGGTTTGTTAATCGTGGAAATTACTTCGGGACCCAAAAACAATGAGTAATAGTCCATGAAACGGGCCAGAATAGGCCAAAACTGCCACTGTTGATGACCGAGACGTAAACGCATCCCAGGGTTTGTTGATAGTGGAAATCACTCTCCAACCCCAAAACAGTGCGTAATAGTCCATGAAACGGGC
>NW_021188031.1:0-1208 GCF_002162155.2 Triticum dicoccoides
GTGAGGAGTTTTCTTGGCCTCGCTGGATTCTATAGGCGTTTTGTGAGAGATTTCAGCACCATTGCTGCACCTCTCAATGAGCTTGCAAAGAAAGATGTGCCTTTTCTTTGGGGTACCGCACAGGAAGAAGCCTTCACGGTATTGAAAGATAAGTTGACACATGCTCCTTTACTCCAACTTCCTGATTTTAATAAGACTTTTGAGCTTGAATGTGATGCTAGTGGAATTGGATTAGGAGGTGTGTTATTACAAGATGGCAAACCTGTTGCATACTTTTCTGAAAAATTGAGTGGGCCTAGTCTGAATTATTCTACTTATGATAAAGAATTATATGCTCTTGTTCGGACTTTAGAAACATGGCAACATTATTTATGGCCCAAAGAATTTGTTATACATTCTGATCATGAATCATTAAAACATATTAAAAGTCAAGCTAAACTGAATCGTAGACATGCTAAATGGGCTGAATTCATTGAGACTTTCCCTTATGTCATTAAACACAAGAAGGGAAAAGAAAATGTTATTGCTGATGCTTTGTCTCGTCGCTATACTATGCTTTCACAACTTGACTTCAAAATATTTGGTTTGGAGACCATCAAAGATCAATATGTGCATGATGCTGATTTTAAAGATGTAATGCATAATTGTAAAGAAGGAAGAATGTGGAACAAGTTTGTTGTTAACGATGGATTTGTGTTTCGTGCTAACAAGCTATGCATTCCAGCTAGCTCCGCTCGTCTTTTGTTGTTGCAGGAGGCGCATGGAGGAGGATTATTGGGACACTTTGGCGTGAAGAAGACGGAGGACGTACTTGCTACACATTTCTTTTGGCCAAAGATGAGACGGGATGTTGAGCGTTTTATTGCTCGCTGCACTACATGTCAAAAAGCTAAGTCACGCCTCAATCCTCATGGTTTATATATGCCTTTGCCTGTACCTAGTGTTCCTTGGGAGGATATATCTATGGACTTTGTTTTAGGTTTACCTCGAACAAAGAAGGGGAGGGATAGCATATTTGTTGTCGTGGATAGATTCTCGAAAATGGCACACTTTATACCATGTCATAAAAGCGATGATGCTGTTAGTGTTGCTGATTTGTTCTTTCGTGAAATTATTCGCTTGCATGGTGTGCCAAATACTATTGTTTCAGATCGTGATACTAAATTTCTTAGCCACTTTTGGAGATGTTTATGGGCTAAGTTGGGGAC
>NW_021188032.1:0-3036 GCF_002162155.2 Triticum dicoccoides
TCTACCAAAATAAGCATTAAAGTCATCTTGCTTAAACATAAAGTAATCAAACTCATCCAAGCACTGACTAGCAATTTTAGTAGGAGGAACTTCAGCTTTATCATATCTATAGAGAGAATTTACCTTTACTACCTGTGTCGGGATATCGGGAGGTTCTTCAGTAAATAAGTAATTGAGATCATATACTTCTTCAACAGGCGGTAAATTAAGACCATGTATTTCTTCAATAGGAGGTAAATTCTTAAAATCTTCAGCTTTAATACCTTTTTCTTTCATAGATTTCTTTGCCTCTTGCATATCTTCGGGACTGAGAAATAGAACACCTCTCTTCTTCGGAGTTGGCTTAGGAACAGGCTCAATAATTGGCTCAGGAGCTGGCTCAGGAGTTGGCTCGGGAGGTGCCCAATTATTTTCATTAGCCAACATATTATTCAATAGAAGTTCAGCATCATCCGGTGTTCTTTCCCTGATAAGAGAACCAGCACAACTATCCAGGTAATCTCTGGAAGCATCGGTTAGTCCATTATAAAAGATATCAAATATTTCAGGTTTCTTAAGAGGATGATCAGGCAAAGCATTAAGTAACTTGAGAAGCCTCCCCCAAGCTTGTGGGACACTCTCTTCTTCAATTTGCACAAAATTGTATATTTCCCTCAAAGCAGCTTGTTTCTTATGAGCAGGGAAATATTTAGCAGAGAAGTAATAAATCATATCCTGGAGACTTTGCACACAACCAGGATCAAGAGAATTAAACCATTTCTTAGCATCACCCTTTAATGAGAACGGAAATATTTTAAGTAAATAAAGGTGGCGCGATCTCAGATTATTAGTAAACAAGGCAGCTATATCATCTAACTTACGAAGATGTGCCACAACAGTTTTAGATTCATAGCCATAAAAAGGATCAGATTCAACCAAAGTAATTATATCTGGATTGACATAAATATCATAATAATCATAATAAGGAACACAGATAGGTGAAGTAGCAAAAGCAGGATCGGGTCTCATCCTACCTCTAAAAGATTCTTTACTCCACTTAATTAGCAACCTCTTACGTTCAAGACTATCCTGGCAAGCAACAACAGCTTCAAAAGATTCAGCACTAAAAAGATAACCCTCCGGAATAGCAGGCATAGGCTCATCATCACTAACATCATCGTGTTCAGGTTCAATAATTTCTCTTTCTCTAGACCTAGCAATTTGCTCATCAAGAAGTTCACCGAGTGGCACAGTAGTATCAAGCATAAAAGTAGTTTCATCATAAGTATCGTGCATAGCACAAGTGGCATCATCAATAACATGTGACATATCAGAATCAATAGCAGTAGTAGGTTTAGGTGTCGTAAACTTACTCATAACAGAAGGAGAATCTAGTGCAGAGCTAGATGGCAGTTCCTTACCTCCCCTCGTAGTTGAGGGCAAAATAGTAGTTCGGTCATCTTTCAAGTTCTTCATAGTGTCCAACAGATATAAATCCCAACTGACTCAAAGAATAGAGCTATGCTCCCCGGCAACGGTGCCAGAAAAAGGTCTTGATAACCCACAAGTATAGCGGATCGCAACAGTTTTCGAGGATAGAGTATTCAACCCAAATTTATTGATTCGACACAAGGGGAGCCAAAGAATATTCTCGAGTATTAGCAGCTGAGTTGTCAATTCAACCACACCTGGAAACTTAGTATCTGCAGCAAAGTGTTTAGTAGCAAAGTAATATGATAGTGGTGGTAACGGTAACAAAGTAAAAACAGCAAAAGTAATGTTTTTGGTATTTTGTAGTGATTGTAACAGTAGCAACGGAAAAGTAAATAAGCGAGAACCAGTATATGGAAAACTCGTAGGCACCGGATTAGCGATGGATAATTATGCCGGATGTGGTTCATCATGTAGCAGTCATAACATAGGGTGACACAGAACTAGCTCCAGTTCATCAATGTAATGTAGGCATGTATTCCGAATATAGTCATACGTGCTTATGGAAAAGAACTTGCATGACATCTTTTGTCCTACCCTCCCATGGTAGCGGGGTCCTAGTGGAAACTAAGAGATATTAAGGCCTCCTTTTAATAGAGAACCGGAACAAAGCATTAGCACATAGTGAATACATGAACTCCTCAAACTATGGTCATCACTGGGAGTGGTCCCGATTATTGTCACTTCGGGGTTGTCGGATCATAACACATAGTAGGTGACTATAGACTTGCAAGATAGGATCAAGAACACACATATATTCATGAAAACATAATAGGTTCAGATCTGAAATCATGGAACTTGGGCCCTAGTGACAAGCATTAAGCATAGCAAAGTCATAGCAACATCAATCTCAGAACATAATGGATACTAGGGATCAAACCCTAACAAAACTAACTCGATTAGATGATAAATCTCATCCAACCCATCACCGTCCAGCAAGCATATGATGCAATTACTCACGCACGGCGGTGAGCATCATGAAATTGGTGATGGAGGATGGTTGATGATGACGACGACGACGAATCCCCCTCTCCGGAGCGCCGAACGGACTCCAGATCAGCCCTCCCGAGAGAGATTAGGGCTTGGCGGTGGCTCCGTATCGTAAAACGCGATGAAACTTTCTCTCTGATTTTTTTTCTCCCCCAAAGCCAATATGTGGAGTTGGAGTTGGCATCGAAGGGCCACCAGGGGGCCCACGAGGTAGGGGGCGCGCCCAGGGGGGAGGGGCGCGTCCCCCACCCTCGTGAACAGGGTGTGGGCCCCCTGGCCTTCATCTTTGGCGAGGATTTTTTATTATTTATTCTAAGATATTCCGTGGAGTTTCAGGTCATTCCGAGAACTTTTGTTTTCTGCACATAAAACAACACCATGGCAGTTCTGCTAAAAACAGCGTCAGTCCGGGTTAGTTCCATTCAAATCATACAAGTTAGAGTCCAAAACAAGGGCAAAAGTGTTTGGAAAAGTAGATACGACGGAGACGTATCAGGGTCTCCTCCCGAGATCTAGGACTGAAAGAACTCCGGATATTCGAAATGGAGGTGGTCCTCGCGCTCCCAGGTGGCTTCT
>NW_021188033.1:0-2290 GCF_002162155.2 Triticum dicoccoides
GGAGGTGCACTGAGATGAGAACATGTTAGCTACCAAGATGGCCATCGTCTTGCACAGCTCCATGACCACCTGGGTTATCTGACAGCGCGTCCTCCGGCAACCGATAGACAATGGAACCAAGAAACTAATCAGGATTTTTTGAAGGGAAATGAAATCAATCAGGATTCATCTAATCGATTCAAGACAAGCAGCCAAGAAACCTGGCTGGCAAGATTGCCCCATCATTTCAGTTCATTTGAGAGCAGATCTTACGTGATGTAGTAGATGGTCGGCGCATTCTTCTTCTTGGCAGCCGCCGCCTTCTCCGGGATGTCTGAACATCAAGAACCGGGACACCCATGGGAATGAGCAAACCAAGCCAGAACGAGCAGCAGCGCCTCCTCAATCCAAGAACCGGTGAGAGAGATGGGGGAAAGAGAAGAGGGAAAGTAGTAGTACCAGTAGTGGGCTGCTGCCGGGTGTTGCCAGGGATGAAGGCGTCGTCGTGGAGGAGGGGGGTTGGCGGCTGGGGCGTACCGAGCTGGGCAGTGGCGCTGCCAGGCCAGCGCGACGCAAAGGAGGGAGAGCGACCTGCCGGTGCCGGCGGGCGACTCGAGCAGCGCGTGGGAGCGGCCCTAGCGGTAGCTGCGGTCGAGCGTGGCGATGATGCGGCCCATGAAGGCCAGCTGCGCCCCGCGGCCGCCGGGGTGGCAACAAAGTCGCCGTCGTCGTGGGGCGCAGATGGTTGGCGGCACGGCTTGAGAAGTGAAGGGGAGGAGGACGTGCAAGGCGGTGGATGATAAAAGAGGCGAGTGGGTGGAGGCGCGGGGCTCGAGGGAGGAAGGGGATTGGAGGCTAGGGTTTTCACCGCGCACTCCGCACGTCGGGTTTTCTCGTACCCAGAACAGGAGACAAACTCACTTCATTGCTTGGGCCTACACTCAATGAGTCCCACATGTCATTGACTCCTAATGGAATTGGCTATGTGCAACCAGAACGAACGGCCCAACGACTGCCAGCGGTAAAAACAGTACGATGGTGAAACGATCGCTCGATCCAGAATCGCTAGCGCTCTCAGGTGCCCTGGTTAGGGGGGGTACTCTAGCAGTCTTTATATGTTAGATGGCAATTTTTGTTATCTACAACATGTTTATTTTGTTTTTAATGGCATGGAAAATTTATCGTTTTGACCATGGATTTTTTTAATTGTTGCTAGGAGTCACATGGCAAAGTTTGGATGGCAAACATTTTCCTTTTTTCCAAAACATGGCAATTTTCAGATTTTTTGCAAACTTTTGTTTCGCATGCAGGCAAGTCATGATTTGTTATTAGAGCATCATGGCAAATAGTATGTATGCATCATGGCAACTGTACACAAATATGTTTTTTTGGATCATGGAAAGTTTAGTACATTTACCATGACAAATATACTATACTTACCATTGCAAATATAGTACACTTATAGTGGCAAATTTAGTGGACTTACCAAGGAAAATATATTGTAGGGTAGCATGGCAATTTAATATTTATACCATGGCACTTTTATTAGGTAGACCAATGCAATTTATTAATTAGCCCATGGTAGCTTTATCGTAGGTAATATGGCAATTTTATTTTGACGCACCATGGCAATTTCGCTTCATACATGGCAAATGTACATATTTTTAGTTCGTCTTTGACATGACAGAATTATAATTTTCTTGTGCTAACTCATAGCATTTTTAGAAGAAATGTTTATGCTAAAATGGAAAATACATATATTTTTTTGACCCACAAAGTGGTGCCAATTATTTTATAATTTTGCAACGTCACATGGCACATTTATGAATTTTTTTTTGCTTTTCTAATTCATGGCAAACTTTGTTTATACTGTCACATGGCATTTTGTACTAGTCCATGGAAAAAATAAATAAAAATATATTCTCATAAACATTGTGGTTTTTGCAGTTTGGGGGTTTCTTTCCATTATTGTCGTTAAAGTAGGGCCTTCTTTTTGGCCCAGTTTTTCTGCCACGTGCTACATAGTTCACTATGGGACGAAATCACTAATTAAGAAGTACTCGTTCGAAAGGTCATTCCCTCCTTCCCACGTACAAGTGTCACACTGCATGTGCGCCACTTGTTGTAACATGTGAGTTTTCCCTTTTTTCATAGATTCATTTATTCAAAATGTTTTTATCTTTCAAACTGAGTGTCAGATTCTCGAACTGTCTTCACCATTGGATTCCTTGCATCGAGATCTTCAAAACAGATCCCATGTTGATAGGTTTCAGCGAGCTTTTTTCACGAAAAAATGGATTAAAAACCCAAA
>NW_021188034.1:0-999 GCF_002162155.2 Triticum dicoccoides
TAGCCACATTTCAGATTAAGCAACGCCGAGGACGGCTTTATTTTCAAGAAGGGGAGGATGATGAGGACATGACTACCTTGCATATGACCAAAAATATTGCATATATGCATATTTGTCAGGTGATTTCTAGTGCAAACTATTCAATAATCTATTTATGTTATCCAGAACAAAAATACTTCACACACTTTTGTGTTTTGTCTAATTGCAGGTGTATGGGACATTTGTACAATCCACATATGAAGATAAGGAAGAAAGAGATGTTTATTTGCTGTCCAAAAAGTTCTCTCACGTCACTTTTGGCCCAAGAGAAGATAGAGTCCAAGTCTCTCACGTTCTGGATTCAGATTCGGACTGCACAGACATACCTGACTCAAAACGCACACAAGTTTTTCATACGGACTCCGAATTGGGTGATTCTTTTTTTGTTGGAAACTAGATTTCGTGCACTTTCCAACCCAATTGGAACCACCTTCAAATTCGTCCGGAGCGTTGAGTTGTGGACGAAACAATCTGATGCTGCAGCAGAATCCGAGTCAAACTACACTTCCAAAGGTGTTACATCACCTCCACTTGGGCCCATTGGCCTTGTACGACCTAGATTTAGTTTTAGGCTGCCTTGGGACGTCCTCCCACCTCCTTGGCCGCCACCCCTTGCTCCTATATAAGTAGATCCATCTAGTAGCTTTTCCTTGGGATTTGTTTAGTTAAAAGTTAGCCAGTGCAACTTCGTGTACTTCGTTTGTGTCCAACGACCAGACCAAGACCGCTTACGGATCCCCACCATTATCAATACTTCATATATATTCGCAATATTCAGATTGCTTTATCATATTCTTGCTCGTTCTTCGATTGCTTGCAGGAATAGACCTTCGTGGTCAGGTTGATCATGCTCCAGCGTGGTCAATAACCTCTCGGAGTTGGTTTAGCGATTGCTAAGGCGCAACGTCGTGCACGTTTGTAGTCGGATCGTCAAAGTCGTCTCCACCAAATCGATAGTTA
>NW_021188035.1:0-2040 GCF_002162155.2 Triticum dicoccoides
CACTTGCCGGGGCCTCCGAAACCCCTCTCGGACACGCTGGTCATCACCTGGTACCCCCGGAACAATTTTGGACTCCAATACCCTTCGTCCAATATACCGATCTTCACCTCCGGACCATTCCGGAGCTCCTCGTCATGTCCGAGATCTCATCCGGGACTCCGAACAACCTTCGGTAACCACATACTATTTCCCATAACAACTCTAGCGTCACCGAACCTTAAGTGTGTAGACCCTACGGGTTCAGGAACCATGCAGACATGACCGAGACGTTCTCCGGTCAATAGCCAACAGTGGGATCTGGATACCCATGTTGGCTCCCACATGTTCCACGATGATCTCATCGGATGAACCACGATGTCAAGGATTCAAGCAACCCCGTATGCAATTCCCTTTGTCAATCGGTATGTTACTTGCCCGAGATTCGATCGTCGGTATCCCAGTACCTCGTTCAATCTCGCTACTGGCAAGTCACTTTACTCGTTCCATAATGCATGATCTCGTGACTAACTACTTAGTCACATTGAGCACATTATGATGATGCATTACCGAGTGGGCCCAGAGATACCTCTCCGTCATAGCGATGTGAACTAGATTACTGAATCTAGTAAACCCTTTGGGTGTTGGTCACACAGCGATGTGAACTATGGGTGTTAATCACATGATGATGTGAACTATCGATGTTAATCACATGGTGATGTGATCTAGATTATTGACTCTAGTGCAAGTGGGAGACTGAAGGAAATATGCCCTAGAGGCAATAATAAAGTTATTATTTATTTCCTTATTTCATGATAAATGTTTATTATTCATGCTAGAATTGTATTAACCGGAAACATGATACATGTGTGAATACATAAACAAACAGAGTGTCACTAGTATGCCTCTACTTCACTAGCTCGTTGATCAAAGATGGTTATGTTTCCTAACCATAGACATGAGTTGTCATTTGATTAACGGGATCACATCATCAGGAGAATGATGTGATTGACATGACCCATTCCGTTAGCTTAGCACCCGATCGTTTAGTATGTTGCTATTGCTTTCTTCATGACTTATACATGTTCCTATGACTATGAGATTATGCAACTCCCGTTTACCGGAGGTACACTTCGTGTGCTACCAAACATCACAACGTAACTGGGTGATTATAAAGGTGCTCTACAGGTGTCTCCAAAGGTACTTGTTGGGTTGGCGTATTTCGAGATTAGGATTTCTCTCTCCGAATGTCGGAGAGGTATTTCTAGGCCCTCTTGGTAATGCACATCACCTAAGCCTTGCAAGCATTGCAACTAATGAGTTAGTTGCAGGATGATGTATTACGGAACGAGTAAAGAGACTTGCCGGTAACGAGATTGAACTAGGTATTGAGATACCGACGATCGAATCTCGGGCAAGTAACATACCGATGACAAAGGGAACAACGTATGTTGTTATGCGGTCTGACCGATAAAGATCTTCGTAGAATATGTAGGAGCCAATATGAGCATCCAGGTTCCGCTATTGGTTATTGACCGGAGACGTGTCTCAGTCATGTCTACATTGTTCTCGAACCCGTAGGGTCCGCACGCTTAAGGTTTCGATGACAGTTATATTATGAGTTTATGAGTTTTGATGTACCGAAGGAGTTCGGAGTCCCGGATGAGATCGGAGACATGACGAGGAGTCTCGAAATGGTCGAGACGTAAAGATCGATATATTGGACGACTATATTCGGACATCAGAAAGGTTCCGAGTGGTTCGGGAATTTTTCGGAGTACCGGGGAGTTACGGGAATACGGGGGGGGGGGAGAAGTATTGGGCCTTATTGGGCCATACGGGAAAGAGAGAGGAGCTGCCTAGGGCAGGCCGCGCCCCCCCCCCAAGGCCTAGTCCGAATTGGACTAGGGGGAGGGGCTGCGCCCCCTCCTTCCTTCCCTTCTCCCTTCCCCTTCCTTGTCTCCTACTCCTACTACATGGAAGGACTCCTAGTTGGACTAGGAAAGGGGGAATCCTACTCCCGGTGGGAGTAGGACTCCCCTAGGGCGCGCCATAGAGAGGGCC
>NW_021188036.1:0-723 GCF_002162155.2 Triticum dicoccoides
GGAGGCACTGGTGTCACGTGCTCGTCTCGGCGTCCGTCGTCGCTACCGCGACGACGTCCGCCTCGACTCGCTTACGCTAAGATAGGGTTGCAGTACTGTCACGTGCTCGTCTCGGCGTCTGTCGTGGCTACCGCGACGACGTCCGCCTCTACTCGCGTTACGCTAAGACAGGGTGGCAATGGTGTCACGTGCTCGTCTCGGCGTCTGTCGTCGCTACCGCGACGATGTCTGCCTCGACTCGCGTTACGCTAAGACAGGGTGACACTGGTGTCCCGTGCTCATCTCGTCGTCTGTCATCGCTACCGCGACGACGTCCGCCTCGACTCGCGTTACGCTAAGACAGGTTGGCAATGGTGTCACGTGCTTGTCTCAGCGTCCGTCGTCGCTACCGCAATGACGTCCGCCTCGACTCGCGTTACGCTAAGACAGGGCGGCACTGGTGTCACGTGCTCGTCTCGGCGTCCGTCGTCGCTATCGCGGTAGAGGCGGACGTCGTCCGCCTCTACTCGCTTACGCTAAAAAAGGGAGGCAGTGCTGTCACGTGCTCGTCTCAGCGTCCGTCGTCGCTACCGCAATGACGTCCGCCTCGACTCGCGTTACGCTAAGACAGGGCGGCACTGGTGTCACGTGCTCGTCTCGGCGTCCGTCGTCGCTATCGCGACGACGTCCGCCTCGACTCGCATTACGCTAAGACAGGGAGGCAGTGGTGTCACGTGCTCGTCT
>NW_021188037.1:0-1388 GCF_002162155.2 Triticum dicoccoides
GACTAGGCCCACTCAATTTTTCAGAAAAGTATGCAACAGGTTTGCCATCTTGTAATAACACACCGCCTAATCCAATTCCACTAGCATCACATTCAAGCTCAAAAGTCTTATTAAAATCAAGAAGTTGGAGTAAAGGAGCATGTGTCAACTTATCTTTCAATACCGAGAAGGCTTCTTCCTGTGCGGTACCCCAAAGAAAAGGCACATCTTTCTTTGTAAGCTCATTGAGAGGTGCAGCAATGGTGCTGAAATCTCTCACAAAACGCCTATAGAATCCAGCGAGGCCAAGAAAACTCCTCACTTGTGTGACCGTTTTGGGCTGCGGCCAACTCTCAATAGCTTCAATCTTGGCTTTATCAACTTCAATTCCCTGTGGAGTAACAACATAGCCAAGAAAAGATACTCGGTCGGTGCAAAAGGTGCACTTCCCAAGGTTACCAAACAAACGTGCATCATGTAGAGCAATAAAAATAGCACGTAAATGTTCCAAATGTTCTTCCAAAGATCTGCTATAAATCAATATGTCATCAAAGTAAACTACCACAAATCGTCCAATGAAAGCACGTAAAACTTCGTTCATTAATCTCATGAAAGTACTAGGTGCATTAGTTAACCCAAAAGGCATGACTAACCACTCATATAATCCAAACTTAGTTTTGAATGCTGTTTTCCATTCATCTCCCAATTTCATACGAATTTGATGGTATCCACTACGCAACTCAACTTTGGAGAATATTATAGAGCCACTCAATTCATCAAACATATCATCAAGCCTAGGAATAGGATGACGATAACGAATAGTAATATTATTAATGCCTCTACAATCAACACACATACGTGATGTACCATCCTTTTTCGGCACTAGAATAATAGGAACAGCACAAGGACTAAGGGATTCGCGTATATAACCTTTGTCGAGAAGCTCTTGTACTTGACGCATAATCTCCTTTGTCTCCTCTGGATTGGTACGGTATGGTGCACGGTTTGGCAGTGAAGCACCAGGAATTAAGTCAATCTGATGCTCAATCCCTCGAATAGGCGGTAATCCCGGTGGCACGTCTTGTGGAAAGACGTCAGCGAACTCCTGCAAAATGTTAGTGACAGCAGGAGGCAAAGAGGAAGGCACGTCCTCGAATGAAAATAATGCCTCTTTGCACACAAAAGCATAGCAAACAGATTTGCTGAAATCTAGCTCATCAATATCAGATTTGGTGGCAAATAAACATGCACTTTTCAATTTAATTTCAGAAGCAACACTAGATGGTTTATTATTAGGCTTCATTTGTTGCTCAAATTCTTTTGCCACAATCTGATTTTCACTCTTATTCTTCTCCTGTTTTGCTTTATTAGCTCTATTAATATCATCTTTCAAAATGGAATCAGGAGTC
>NW_021188038.1:0-1312 GCF_002162155.2 Triticum dicoccoides
TAGTATCGCTGAGAGTCCTCGTCGAACTCCCACCTGAGCTCGTAATCGTCAACTGGAGCAGTATCACCTGGACCTGCATCTGGAGTTGTAGTATCTGTGAGCCACAGGGACTCAGCAATCTCACACCCACGCGATCAAAACTATTTAAGCTCATAGGAATGGATAAGGCAAATATATGTGGAGCTGCAGCAAGCGACTAGCATATGTGGTGGCTAACTTATACGCAAAAGAGAGCGAGAAGAGAAGGCGAAGCACGAGCGAGAAGCTAAAGGAACATCCTGCGCAAGCATAACTCCAACACCGTGTCCACTTCCCGGACTCCGCCGAGAAGGGGCCATCACGGTAACACACACGGTTGATTCATTTTAATTAAGTTTAGTTCAAGTCATCTACAACCGGACATTAACAAATTCCCATCCGCCCATAACCGTGGGCACGGCTTTCGAAAGATCAATCCCTGCAGGGGGGGTCCCAACTTAGCCCATAACAAGCTCTCACGGTCAACAAAGGAATAGACCTCCACCCAAGACACACCGATCAGACTCGGTATCTTGGTACAACAAGATGATTCGACAGGTTAAAACAAGTCCAGCAACACCGCCCGAATGTGCCGACAAATCCCGATAGGAGCTGCACATATCTCTTTCTCAGGGCACACTCAGATGAGCAATCCGTACAACTAAAACCAAACCTTGAGTTTCCCCGAGGTGGCGCTGCACAGGGCTCTAGTTCGGACCAACACTCAGAGGAGCACTGGCCCGTGGGGGGCTAGAATAAGATGACCCTCGGGCTCCGGAAACCCAAGGGAAAAGGGGCTAGGTGGCAAATGGTAAAACCAATGTTGGGCATTGCTGGAAAAGCTTTAAACAAGGCGAACTATCAAGGGGTTCCCATTATAGCCCAACCGCGTAAGGGACGCACAATCCGGGAACATAACACCGATATGACGGAAACTAGGGCGGCAAGAGTGGAACAAAACACTAGGCGAGAGGCCGAGCCTTCCACCCTTTGCCAAGTATATAGATGCATTAAGATAACATAGCAATATAATGATATCCCAACAAGAATATAAATGTTCCAACAAGGAACGGCTCCAATCTTCACCTGCAACTAACAACGCTATAAGAAGGGCTGAGCAAAGCGGTAACATAGCCAATCAATGGTTTGCTAGGACAATGGTGGGTTAGAGGTTCAACATGGCAATTGGGAGGCTGACAAGCAAAAGGTAGGCATCGTAGCAGTGGCAAAGCAAAAGAGCGAGCAAACTAGCATAGCAAAGATAGTAGTGATTTCGAGGGTATGATCATCTTGC
>NW_021188039.1:0-1891 GCF_002162155.2 Triticum dicoccoides
GGCGGCGCGTGGCGTCTCCGGGGCATCCAGACGAGGAGGGGAGAGGGCAGGCAGGCAGAGAGGGAGGTGGCGTGGCGCGGCGGAGCGCGCGCGTGTCGGGCACGCGCCCGTCCTCCTGTCGGGGAGGAAGACGACAGAGGGGAGGGGGCCAGGTGGGCTGGGCTGGCGCTGGCTGCTGGGCCGGCCAGGCCGCACAGGGAGGAGGCCCAGGTAAGTTTCTCCTCTTTTTCTGTTTTCTAATTTTTCTGACATTTGTTTTGATTTAATTAAAATATTAAATCATTTTATTACCTTATGCCAATTTTTGCAGGATCTAGCTATATTATTCCAGAGCTCCCCAACAGGTGGCATAATTTTTGGACATATATTAATATATATAACTAATATATTTCCAATGCAAATACTTATGCATTAATTCCAAATGCCCAAAATAAATACCTATGAGCTCTTAAAAATATTGGTTTGATTTTTATCTCTGTCCAATATTTTCAGAGAGCAACATGAGCATTTTCTTGGACCTTTTTGGAGAAATTTTTATTTGGGTCATTTTCAAAAATGATTCTGAGGGTTCCACCAATCCTCATTTCAAATTTGAATGAAATTTAAACATGATGCACAAATGACTAGCTAGTCTAGGTCATACCAGACTAGGGATGTGACACATCCGAAGTACCACTTAATGATATTATAAACAACTGTGACGCAACGGGCCGGATTGCCAAATGGGCCATCGAGCTCCTCCCGTTCGACTTAACTTACAAGCCAAGGCGAGCTATTAAGTCGCAGGTTTTGGCCGACTTCATCGCCGAATGGACTGAAGCCGAACTCCCTAAAGAGTACGGCGCATACTCCAACTGGATCATGCACTTCGACGGCTCCAAAATGTTGGCTGGCCTGGGGGCTGGCGTCGTTCTGACGTCCCCAACCGGAGATACAGTCCGATACGTACTTCAGATAATGTACATGGATTCCAACAACGCAGCCGAATACGAGGCCCTTTTACATGGTCTCCGGATGGCAGTCTCCATGGGCATTCAGCGCCTAGAGGTCCGCGAGGATTCAAATCTCGCAATATCCCAAATAAATGGAGACTTCAACGCCAAGGATCCGAAAATGGCAGCTTACCGCAATGCCATCTTAAGGATGTCAGCTCGGTTTGAGGGGCTCGAATTTCATCACATAGCCCGGGAAAATAACCAAGCAGCAGACGTGTTGGCACGCATTGCCGTCCCTCCCAACATCTTCCTAGAGAGGCTGTTCAAGCCATCCATATCATGGGAAAGAGAATCCGGAAACAATAGCCCGGACACAACCACACTTCCGCTCACCGAACATTCTAACACAGTTGGGGGCTCCGCCAACGAAACAACGCCGTCAGCCCACGCAATAATGGCAGTCATTGCCCCTTGGACAGAACCATTCCTAGCCTACCTAACTAGGCAGGAACTTCCCGAGGACTAAAACGAGGCACGCTGCATAGTGCGGCGATCTAAAGCCTACAAAGTCCACGAGGGAGAGCTTTACAAGAAAAGCACAACCGCAGTCCTTCAAAGGTGTATCTCCGAAGAGGAAGGGCGAGACCTTTTGGCTGAAATTCATACCGAACTCGGCGGGCACCACGCCGCAGCCTGGGCCCTTGTAAGCAAGGCCTTCCGTACCGGATTTTATTGGCCAACGGCCCGGGCAGACGCTCAGGACTTAGTGCAACAATGTGTTGGTTGCCAGTTATTCGCCAACCAAAGCCACATGCCGCCTACCGCCCTACAAACTATACCCATTACCTGGCCTTTTGCGGTCTAGGGGCTTGACATGGTCGGACCCCTTAAAGGAGGAACCCACAAGCAAAAATATCTACTGGTCATGGTGGACAAATTCACCAAATGGATAGAAG
>NW_021188040.1:0-1479 GCF_002162155.2 Triticum dicoccoides
GGTTGTGTTAGGTCGGCCCAGAGGAACACTTTGGAGCAACATCCGGGCCAAACCCACAGCTACATCCACTCCGTGTAGACCCGACGCGTCCGTTTCCCCCCTCCAGGTGCCGGCGGCGGCGGCGTCCGTGAGGGGGGGGCACGCACCGGAGACGCGTGCTGGGCGTTTGCAACCGCCTCAACACTTCCAGATTTGTGAGAGGCCGCCTACGCAAGATTTGACGGTATGCTAGCCCCCGGAGGCTGCCGGCCACAGTCGTAGACGTGCGAAGAGCAATCCGCGTAGAGGGAAGTGTTCAGATACTTCTCCATCACCAAAAATTACGAAAAATTACCATCAGTCCTATAGCACATGTGCCCACGTTGTGTAAAAAACTCATGATTTTATCGCGCTCCAAGTATTTAATAATATTCACGCTGCATCGTTACCGCAGAACGTCTACTACCGTTTCATTGCCGTCCGTGAGGGGGGACCACAACCCGGAGACGCGTGCCGCCTCTTCGGACATGCCACAACACCACCCCGCATGTATGAGGGCCCGGTACGACGCTCCGGTGGCATTGCTACCCCCCCAGGGCCCCCGTCCCGCCTAACCCTGTAGCGTTTGACCACGGGATCTAGCCCTTTGACTTTGCACGGACGGGCTTTGACCAGTGGACCGCTCCACCCGGTTGTGTTAGGTCGGCCCAGAGGGACACCGGGAAGCAACATCCGGGCAAGGCCCACAGCTACATCCACTCCGTGTAAACCCGACGCGTCCGTTTCCCCCCTCCAGGTGCCGGCGGCGGCGACGTCCGTGTGGGGGGGGGGCAC
Source organism: Triticum dicoccoides (assembly GCF_002162155.2). Classification (NCBI taxonomy): domain Eukaryota; kingdom Viridiplantae; phylum Streptophyta; class Magnoliopsida; order Poales; family Poaceae; genus Triticum; species Triticum dicoccoides. The sequence goes on from NW_021188040.1 coordinate 814, forward strand.
GCCCCGGAGACGCGTGCTGGGCGTTTGCAACCGCCTCAACACTTCCAGATTTGTGAGAGGCCGCCTACGCAAGATTTGATGGTATGCTAGCCCCCGGAGGCCGCCGGCCACAGTCGTAGACGTGCGAAGAGCAATCCGCGTAGAGGGAAGTTTTCAGATACTTCTCCATCACAAAAAATTATGAAAAATTACCATCAGTCCTATAGCACATGTTCCCACGTTGTGTAAAAAACTCATGATTTTATCGCGCTCCAAGTATTTAATAATATTCACGCTGCATCGTTACCGCAGAACGTCTACTACCGTTTCATTGCCGTCCGTGAGGGGGGGCCACAACCCGGAGACGCGAGCCGCCTCTTCGGACATGCCACAACACCACCCCGCATGTATGAGGGCCCGGTACGACGCTCCGGTGGCATTGCTACCCCCCCAGGGCCCCCGTCCCGCCTAACCCTGTAGCGTTTGACCACGGGATCTAGCCCTTTGACTTTGCACGGACGGGCTTTGACCAGTGGACCGCTCCACCCGGTTGTGTTAGGTCGGCCCAGAGGAACACTTTGGAGCAACATCCGGGCCAAACCCACAGCTACATCCACTCCGTGTAGACCCGACGCGTCCGTTTCCCCCCTCCAGGTGCCGGCGGCGGCGGCGTCCGTGAGGGGGGGG
>NW_021188041.1:0-1267 GCF_002162155.2 Triticum dicoccoides
CTTCAGCATCGAGAACACTTCAGGAATGGTCTTTTCCATTCCCTGCATGTTGTAGTTCATCACAAAGCTCTTGTAGCTTGGTGGGAGCGACTGGAGGATTCTGTCAATGACCGCCTCATCTAGGAGGTTAATGTTCAGCTGGGTCATACGGTTGTGCAACCCAGACATCTTCAGGATGTGCTCACTGACAGAACTGTTTTCCTCCATCTTACAACTGTAGAACTTGTCGGAGACATCATATCTCTCGACCCGGGCATGAGCTTGAAAAACTAGTTTCAGCTCTTCGAACATCTCATATGCTCCGTGATGCTCAAAACGCTTTTGGAGCCCCGGTTCTAAGCTGTAAAGCATGCCGCACTGAACGAGGGAGTAATCATCAGCGCGAGATTGCCAAGCATTCATAATGTCTTGGTTCTCTGGGACGGGAGCGTCACCTAGCGGTCCTTCTAGGACATATTGTTTCCTGGCAGCTATGAGGATGATCCTCAGGTTCCGGACCCAGTCTGTATAGTTGCTGCCATCATCTTTCAGCTTGGTTTTCTCTAGGAACGCGTTGAAGTTCATGTTGACATTAGCGTTGGCCATTGATCTACAAGACACATTTGCAAAGGTTTTAGACTAAGTTCATGATAATAAAGTTCTAATCAAATTATGAACTCCCACTTAGATTAGACATCCCTTTAGTCATCTAAGTGTTACACGATCCGAGTCGACTAGCCCGTGTCCGATCATCACGTGAGACGGACTAGTCATCGTCGGTGAACATTTTCATGTTGATCGTATCTTCCATACGACTCGTGTTCGACCTTTCGGTCTCCGTGTTTCGAGGCCATGTCTGCACATGCTAGGCTCGTCAAGTTAACCCTAAGTGTTTTCGCTGTGTAAAACTGTCTTACACCCGTTGTATGTGAACGTAAGAATCCATCACACCCGATCATCACGTGGTTCTTAGAAGCGACGAACTGTAGCAACGGTGCACAGTTAGGGGAGAACACTTCTTGAAATTTTATAAGGGATCATCTTATTTACTACCGTCGTCCTAAGTAAACAAGATGCATAATACATAATAAACATCACATGCAATTATATAGTTGTGACATGATATGGCCAATATCATATAGCTCCATTGATCTTCATCTTCGGGGCTCCATGATCATCTTGTCACCGGCTTGACACCATGATCTCCATCATCATGATCTCCATCGTCGTGTCTTCATGAAGTTGTCACGCCAACGACTACTTCTACTTCTATGACTAACGTTTAGCA
>NW_021188042.1:0-1060 GCF_002162155.2 Triticum dicoccoides
TTGAATTTTAATGCGTTCCTTGAGAAAGCAAAGTTGAAAGATGATGGTAGCAATTACACGGACTGGGTCTGTAACTTGAGGATTATCCTCATTGCTGCACAGAAGAATTACGTCCTGGAAGCACCGCTGGGTGCCAGGCCTGCTGCTGGAGCAACACCAGATGTTATGAACGTCTGGCAGAGCAAAGCTGATGACTACTCGATAGTTCAGTGTGCCATGCTTTACGGCTTAGAATCGGGACTTCAACGACGTTTTGAACGTCATGGAGCATATGAGATGTTCCAGGAGTTGAAGTTAATATTTCAAGCAAATGCCCGAATTGAGAGATATGAAGTCTCCAATAAGTTCTATAGCTGCAAGATGGAGGAGAACAGTTCTGTTAGTGAGCATATACTCAAAATGTCTGGGTATAATAATCACTTGATTCAATTGGGAGTTAATCTTCCGGATGATTGCGTCATTGACAGAATTCTCCAATCACTGCCACCAAGATACAAGAGCTTCGTGATGAACTATAATATGCAAGGGATGAACAAGACTATTCCCGAGCTCTTCGCAATGCTGAAAGCTGCGGAGGTAGAAATCAAAAAGGAGCATCAAGTGTTGATGGTTAACAAAACCACTAGTTTCAAGAAAAAGGGCAAAGGGAAGAAGAAGGGGAACTTCAAGAAGAACGACAAGCAAGTTGCTGCTCAAGAGAAGAAACCCAAGTCTGGACCTAAGCCTGAAACTGAGTGCTTCTACTGCAAGCAGACTGGTCACTGGAAGCGGAACTGCCCCAAGTATTTGGCGGATAAGAAGGATGGCAAGGTGAACAAAGGTATATGTGATATACATGTTATTGATGTGTACCTTACTAGAGCTCGCAGTAGCACCTGGGTATTTGATACTGGTTCTGTTGCTAATATTTGCAACTCGAAACAGGGACTACGGAATAAGCGGGCACTGGCAAAGGACGAGGTGATGATGCGCGTGGGAAACGGTTCCAAAGTCGATGTGATCGCGGTCGGCACGCTACCTCTACATCTACCTTCGGGATTAATATTAGACCTAAATAATT
>NW_021188043.1:0-1488 GCF_002162155.2 Triticum dicoccoides
GAAAAATTAGATACAAGGTTAATCACAAGTGAGTTACATTTGTAACTATTCAATCTATCTTTATGTTATTCTGATATTACCGAGCTAGACCTTAATCTTGGCGGCATCCATCCCCCAGATATAATACAAGTAGGAAACGTACATCACTCTTGATACAGATAGTCTCAACTAGTTACTTACACTACTTCACTGTGCATGTCATTCACTCGGATGTTCACGCATGTCTCCACCTCGACTATTAATGGAAGCTCCATGCCAAAAGTTCATTCACTAAACTAAAGAAGAGATGGTTGTTTAAATGTATATGTTGCACGCCCAAATGTTACGAGCCCGGAGGTTGCAGAACATCAACCATCTTTGGGTTACAAAACCGAAGAAACGAGACTGAATTAGATAACACAGTTGATGTTCCTTGGGGCTTGGGCCCTATATAAAGAACGTGGATCAACCAATATATCCTCACAAACGCACAAGCATAAATTGCAGATTTGCAAGCAACATGAGTACCTCACAGACATGGCTAACTTGAAGAAGCTATTAGCTATGTTTGCTCTCGTGATGTTCCAGTCACAGCTCCGCGTCCATGGTGTCTCTGTGTCCATGGGCAGCAGCGCGAACGTTACTATAGAGACCAAACATCTTCGTGGCAGGTGCCACATCAGTGGCTTCCTGCATGGCAAATCCGGCGACTGCAACAGGGATCATGGCTCGGTCTGTTTGCAAATTTTGACTATCCGTATGAGTGACATACGTTTGCAAATTTCTTATATTATATATGGGATGGAATCCACCAAGATTAAAGTGTAGCTCGGCAACATCAAAGTAATACACCACAGGATTAAATTATTACAAATGTAACGCACTAGAGTTTCCCTCTCTATATTCACTGGCAATTTGTTGTTTCGTGGTACTCAAAGCACTTTTTAATTTCACCAGCTCCATCCACATCGTTTAGGGTTCTCTTTTTTCTCAATACTGGTGTTTCTTTCCAGGAGGCGCTGAAAGAACCGATTGTAGGGACAACTCAAAAATCATCGAGTTTTACCGCCCGAATAATTCAATGTTTTTGTGTATAAATAGTAAAATAGATATCTATGACCAGCATAACATCACATATGGTAGTGCGTGTGTACTCAGTCATATATGCAAGGTCTTGCTGAACTAAAAACTGATGTATTTGCCAATTTCATTTCATACTGTACCCAAACTGGGAAATACATAAATCTCAAAAAATATTAAATCCACATAAATAATACATCTAGCACCGAAACAACGTAAATACATAAATCAATAAAAATATCATATACATGTGAATCCTAAATATAGCACCGAGACGGGACAAATACATAAAGTTGTGAAAATATCAAATACAAGCGAGTGGTGGCTTATTTTAATTAGCAGCAACTCCACCACCAAGAGAACAACGCACACATCTACGTTTCCGCATGTCTGCGTGTACATAGCTTAATGCAAGGTTTTTATGGCATC
>NW_021188044.1:0-3632 GCF_002162155.2 Triticum dicoccoides
CGGAGACTACCTCCTGGATCAGGAGGAGAAAGAGAAGCCTAGGGGCAAAATTATGCGTCTTAGCAGTGGCTCGAGCGATGTAGGACGGTGACGAGCGAGCGGCTTCTACAGGCGGTGGGAGCGGTGGTGGGCATGGCTTGGGGACCGGCGCTTGCGTCAACCGACGGCGAGCTCGGCTGCTGCCAACCAGCCAAGGTAAGCTTGCCCCAACCCTTCCCTCTCTCCCTCTCTTTTCCCATCTATGCTCACTCCCTATTGCATCCTCTCCCAGGTCTTGGATTCGTAAAGTGATACATCCCTGGATCAATTTAAGCTCTTGCAATCTCCAATCAGTTAAGGTGGTCATTCATGCTACCCGGATCTTATCTCTTCATGTCGTAAAAAATAATCTTGTGCACTATAATGCCATGAACATCTCGGAATATTTACATTTGTTGTAGCCGGTGCTTAATTTCCCCCCACATATTTGTAACTGAAGCCCACCCATACATACTCATGTATCTGACGGTTTGTGGTGATTGAATCGGGATTGGGTTTGGTCTACTGCAGATGAGTCACATGGCAACGCTCGAGAAGGTGATGTCTGGCAGGGATCAACACACTCTTTGCCACCCAGTACGGCCTGCCCATGGTTGATGGCAAGGGCAGGTGCATTGGGTTGTCTCCAAGAAGCACAAGGCCAGGGCATCCAATTGGGTCAGTGCTATACTTCATATTCCTAACATCTACTACATCCTGCAATTACTTGCAGTTGCTACTTGCAACTCGTATTATCTCTCTTACTAGGTAAATGAAAATTTATTGTTGAAGAAGCAAATATTATGCCAAGTAGAAGCATACAGCCCGAACAAGGTCCTAGAGCGGTGTTGCCAAGACGCCGGAGCGGAGGCTGGGGAGGCCGGGGCTAGCGGTTGTCGAACAAGAGTTTTTTAATTTCAGACCATTTTTATTTTGAGTTGCTTCTATCTAGCTGGATTTGTGGAATCTAAGTGTTCTCCAAATTGTGCTTTTTGATCATTACATTAAATTTTGTATCACCGCTTTCAAAGTTGGGCCTTGTTCATTGCAAGGGAAAGAGGTCTCTTGCACAGCCCCAAATACATCACAAGTAGACCGTAGGTTAGGTTAATTATCTCACATGTTGTCTTGCTCTCTGCATACTTTAGTTTTTAGATGAATTTCACTAATTGTGCATACACTTTATTTAGCAACCCATGTGGATGTATATCCCAATTCTTTCTTTATTTTGTATGCTTTTCCATCTTATAAAATTGCAACTTATGTTTCTTTTTGGGAACAATATGTTGGTCTTATACCAGGTAACCCGGTGCAACTGCTGTTCCCCAATGAGTTCTTTGTCATAGAATGACCTTTTGGTAGCAGTACTGAATAATAAAAAAATTGTTGCTGTTTGCGCGTCTCCGTCGTCCCTCACTCTTGCGTTTCTTTCAATCGGTAAGATGTCCCCTTCTTCCTCTTAATCATTTTCTCAATTAAGTTCTAATTTGCATTGTTGTCAATTAAATGCCTATTGATCTGACAAATAATGGTTTGAAAGTGAGTCAATAATCAATAGAATCATCAGCGCAAACATGTTAATGAGAATTTTTTGATGCTTGATTAGCCCGCTAAAGGTAAAAGAAATTAAAAAAAGTTGTTCGGAGTGAGAGGTTTGATTGCTTGCTTTGAACCTTACTCTTTTTTTAGGTAGTAGAGATAGGCATATTTGCAACTTATCTTCGCTGAGGAAATGTTGGCTTGTTCTCATCACTGGACCTTGTCTTTATAGCTGTCCTGCATTCTTGAATTTTATGGTGCTTGCAATGGAAATCCTGGGAAACCAGGCGCTGGTGTAATAATAAGGCATTTGGATGGATCTGTGGTATATATGTACACCAACAGTTACTATGCTGGTATTTTTCTTAGTGGTTAGTTACTTTAACCGAAGATTGCTCAACTATGAGAGTGTTTGGGTATTGCAACGAATAATGGTGTTGAATGTCGTGCATTGCTGCTGGAGTTAACATATGCTGCTAAGAAGGCATTCAAATATGTTTGGGGTCAAATCAAAAGAGGTCGAATTGCTTCTGCTTTTATTTTGTATTATTTTATCATCATGGTCCTCAGTTTATCCTCGCCAAGAGAAAGTTTAATGCTGCATCTGTTAACACATTTATATATAGGTTAAGGTGCCCCACAGCCTATTATTTTATTTGTGCAAGGAATAATTGGATAACAGTCTTAATTTATAGAAAATCTGGTGAAACTAATCAGAGCTCTTTGAAGAGTTTCTCGAGTTGCTGGAGGCTTTATTAGCGTTCAGTTTTCTTATCTTAGCATAAGTAACACACTTAAATTTTGGGAGCCGGTCCAAGATCTCTGGTGTGCTAGGAATGATAACATGGTTGACTTGTGCAAGAAATTTAAGGAAATGAAGGGAAACTTTCTTCAGTTTCAAATCAACCATGTTTGGGTAGCTATCCTATCTTTTCATTACCTTGTGATCTGATTCAAACTTGCTTGTACCAGCCAGTTTGGGGATCTGTTATGAAAGCTTGGTGCATGCTTGTGCTCTTGTACAAAAGCCTACACTTGACTGAATGACTTGTGATTTGGCTCGGATCATGCATGAGAGTGCAAACTTTTTATCCTTGTTTGGTTTAGCCTGATTTGTGCTCTCCACATTTATTTCTATGAACGTCACAGCGGGTGGAACGTTGTTGCTTGCCTGCGCGCTATGTATCAGTCGGCGCTACTCGATTTGTTGCTATTTAGGTCGTTGTAGGAATTAACTAGCGTACTTTCTTGTAATCTATGGCAACGACATGACTGTAGCATATAGAATGGGGCTGGTTCATGGAACTCGGGAGGACATAATTTTTGGTATATGAGCATAATAAGTTACTTAATTATGATAATGTTGCAGACTGGGCGCGACGGTGGGTGAGGCGGGATAGGTGGCACTGGGGCGCAGTGGAGTGGCTAGGCGAGAATGTCTCGGCAGGGGACGGCGACCATCGCATCCGCTGATATGTTCACCATCATCATTTATATGTAATCTCAAAAACAAAGAAATGCATCCAGATCTTGCAGGTTACACCAGGTTCTGTAGCTATTATTATATCTGTAATTTCTACCTTTCATGTAATTTATCACCATTTAATTACTATATGTGATAGATATTTCTCTACTTATTTTTATCTTATATGATGTGTTGTTCTACCTACGTATGTTGCATTCAGAGTACCGTTAGTTCTTGTATGCTTGCATCTTTGATTGCGTAGACATGCAGAGTGTCCTTTAAATTTCTGTTATTATAGTTGGGAGGGTTACTCCTCATTCTGGAGCCCCAAGTCAGATTGATAGATTTTATATATGTAAACATTGATGACCATATCAGTACCTTTGCCACTATCTCTCTTTTGTTTGTGTATTCCTACAGCCTGATCAGCTTCAAATACCTACTCTGACAGACAATTCACGGTAAACTCGATTATTAACATCCCTATTCGTTGCATTAATTATTTATTTCTAGAGATTTCTTTCTCATAGCTGTTATATTCTTCCTTGCCCATAAATTATTATTTTGTTTAATGATATCAAGCATTCTTATCTGGTAGATCAGGCTGGTG
>NW_021188045.1:0-930 GCF_002162155.2 Triticum dicoccoides
AAAAGTTCTCGATGATCTTCGAAGATAGTGTCATGAGCTAACTTAAGAGTTTTTAGTTCTTTAGTTAGAGCCTCAATCTTCTCCTTATCATTGTCATTCGTTTTATCTTGATTAGCATGATTAATTGGTCTTTCATCATAGTATTCATCACTAGAGTTGTCACCAAGCAAATCATCACCTAACAAGTCATCTTCATCACTATTGAAATCAACATACTCGGGGTGTGTTACCTTAGGACCTTTGGCCATGAAGCATCTTCCAATTCCTTCATTTGGTGAGTCAAATATGTCGTAGGAGTTGGTTGACACAAGTGCTAGACCGGCAACACCTTCATCTTGAGTATCTTCGGAGTCGGAGTGATAACTTCTCTCGGAGTGGCTGTCGGAGTCGGATACCCATTCACCAACATGAGCTTGATGTCTTCGTCTTGTGTAGCTCCTTGATGATTTTTCCTTCCTTTCTGAATCCTTGCTTCTCCGTGAGTATCTTCGTTCATAACGATCATCTCTACTCCTTCTCTCTCTTGGTGGTGATCCTTTGCTTCTTCTTTTTGGAGAATCTTCTCTTCTCTTGTAGGGAGCCGTACACTCATTGGAATAGTGTCCGGGTCTTCCACAATTGTAACAGTTTCACTCTCGACTAGAAGATCTTTTGTCATTGTAGGACCTTGACTTGGAGCTTCTATCTTTGCTTCTACTCTTGTAGAACTTGTTGAAGTTCTTCACCATTAAGCTCAATTCTTCATTGAAGTCTTGTTTCTCACTTGATGATGTAGGGGCTTCACATGAGGCTTTATAGGCACCACTTGATTTGTTGTGAAGTTCCTCTTTATCCTTAAGTGACATCTCATGAGCAACAATTCTTCCAATCACCTCCGTTGGCTTGAGATCTTTGTAATTGGGCATCATTTGGATTAATGTGCACACGGTA
>NW_021188046.1:0-1032 GCF_002162155.2 Triticum dicoccoides
AAAATGACTTAATATGCTTAGCTAGCATAAAAATGACCTATTTAACCTAGGATAGCTCTAAAATGACCTATACTTAGCATCTTTTCCTCAAAAAAGACTTAATATGCTTAGCTAGCTCTAAAATGATATAGTATGCTTAAGAAATGACATATTTTAGGTCCTAAATGACTTCATATGCTTAGCTAGCTCCAAAATGACATAATAACCTTACTTAGCTTCAAAATGACCTATTCAACCCAGGCTAGCTCTAAAATGACCTATACTTAGCATTTTTTCCTCCAAAATGACTTAATATGCTTAGCTAGCTCAAAATTACATAATAAGCTTAATTAGCTCCAAAATGACCTATTTAACCTAGGATCGCTCTAAAATGACCTATACTTGGCATTTTTTCCTCCAAAATGACTTAATATGCTTAGCTAGCTTAAAAATAACTTATACTTAGAATCTTTTCCTCCAAAATTAGTTAATATGCTTAACTAGCTCTAAAATGACATAATATGCTTAAGAAATGACATAGTTTAGCTCCTAAATGACTTCACATGCTTAGCTAGCTCCAAAATGACATAATAAGCTTAATTAGCTCCAAAATGACATATTTAACCTAGGATAGCTCTAAAATGATCTATACTTAGCATTTTTCCTCCAAAATGACTTAATATGCTTAGCTAGCATAAAAATGACCTATTTAACCTAGGATAGCTCTAAAATGACCTATACTTAGCATCTTTTCCTCAAAAAGACTTAATATGCTAAGCTAGCTCTAAAATGATATAGTATGCTTAAGAAATGACATATTTTAGGTCCTAAATGACTTCATATGCTTAGCTAGCTCCAAAATGACATAATAACCTTACTTAGCTTCAAAATGACCTATTCAACCCAGGCTAGCTCTAAAATGACCTATACTTAGCATTTTTTTCCTCCAAAATGACTTAATATGCTTAGCTAGCTCAAAAATTACATAATAAGCTTAATTAGCTCCAAAATGACCTATTTAACCTAGGATAGCTCTAAAATGACCTATACTTA
>NW_021188047.1:0-2758 GCF_002162155.2 Triticum dicoccoides
TTTTATCCGATACTCTTCCGGAACCTTTCCGGTGTCCGAATATAGTCATCCAATATATCAATCTTTATGTCTCGACCATTTCGAGACTCCTCGTCATGTCCCCAATCTCATCCGGGACTCCGAACTCCTTCGGTACATCAAAACTCATAAACTCATAATACAACTGTCATCGAAACCTTAAGCGTGCGGACCCTACGGGTTCGAGAACAATGTAGACATGACCGAGACACGTCTCCACTCAATAACCAATAGCGGGACCTGGATGCCCATATTGGCTCCTACATATTCTACGAAGATCTTTATCGGTCAGACCGCATAACAACATACGTTGTTCCCTTTGTCATCGGTATGTTACTTGCCCGAGATTCGATCGTCGGTATCCAATACCTAGTTCAATCTCGTTACCGGCAAGTCTCTTTACTCGTTCCGTAATACATCATCTCGCAACTAACCCATTAGTTGCAATGCTTGCAAGGCTTATGTGATGTGCATTACCGAGAGGGCCCAGAGATACCTCTCCGACAATCGGAGTGACAAATCCTAATCTTGAAATACGCCAACCCAACATCTACCTTTGGAGACACCTGTAATGCTCCTTTATAATCACCCAGTTACGTTGTGACGTTTGGTAGCACCCAAAGTGTTCTTCCGGCAAACGGGAGTTGCATAATCTCATAGTCATAGGAACATGTATAAGTCATGAAGAAAGCAATAGCAACATACTAAACGATCGGGTGCTAAGCTAATGGAATGGGTCATGTCAATCAGATCATTCTACTAATGATGTGACCTCGTTAATCAAATAACAACTTATTGTTCATGGTCAGGAAACATAACCATCTTTGATTAACGAGCTAGTCAAGTAGAGGCATACTAGTGACACTTTGTTTGTCTATGTATTCACACATGTATTATGTTTCCGGTTAATACAATTCTAGCATGAATAATAAACATTTATCATGATTATAAGGAAATAAATAATAACTTTATTATTGCCTCTAGGGCATATTTCCTTCAGTTCTTGCCTGTGTTGCAAGGTGTGAAGTTGAGTAAGACTCAAGACCCGACCATGGCAGAAAATAGAAAGAGAATGAAAAGTCATTCCCTATGCCTCAGTCATAGGTTCTATAAAGTATGCTATGCTGTAAACCAGACATATTGTATACCTTGCTCTGAGTTTGGCAAAAGAATACAATTTTGATCTAATAGTAGATCACTGGACAACGGTCAAAAATATCCTTAGTAAGGACTAAGGAGATGTTTCGCGATTATGGAGGTGATAAAAAGTTCGTCGTAGAGGGTTACGTCGATACGAGTTTTGGCACTGATCCAGATGACTCTAAAGTCTCAATCTGGATACATATTGAAAGTGGGAGCAATTAGCTAGAGTAGCTCCATGCAGAGCATTGTAGACATAGAATATTTGCAAAATACATACGACTCTGAATGTGACAGACCCGTTGACTAAGCTTCTCTCACGAGCAAAACATGATCACACCTTAGTACTCTTTGGGTGTTAATCACATAAGCGATGTGAACTAGATTATTGACTCTAGTAAACCCTTTGGGTGTTGGTCACATGATGATGTGAACTATGGGTGTTAATCATATACAGATATGGATATTAGTGTTAAATCACATGGTGATGTGAACTAGATTATTGACTCTAGTGCAAGTGGGAGACTGAAGGAAATATGCCCTAGAGGCAATAATAAAGTTATTATTTATTTTCTTATTTCATGATAAATATTTATTATTCATGCTAGAATTGTATTAACCGGAAACATGATACATGTGTGAATACATAGACAAACATATAGTCACTAGTATGCCTCTACTTGACTAGCTCATTAATCAAAGATGGTTATGTTTCCTAACCATAGACATGTGTTGTCATTTGATTAATGGGATCACATCATTAGGAGAATGATGTGATTGACATGACCCATTCCGTTAGCCTAGCACTTGATCGTTTAGTATGTTGCTATTGCTTTCTTCATGACTTATACATGTTCCTGTAACTATGAGATTATGCAACCCCCGTTTACCGGAGGAACACTTTGGGTACTACCAAACGTCACAACGTAACTGGGTGATTATAAAGGAGTACTACAGGTGTCTCCAAAGGTACATGTTGAGTTGGGTATTTCGAGATTAGGTTTTGTCACTCCGATTGTCGGAGAGGTATCTCTGGGCCCTCTCGGTAATGCACATCACTATAAGCCTTGCAAGAAATGTAACCAATGAGTTGGTTATGGGATGATGCATTACGTAATGAGTAAAGAGACTTGCCGGTAACGAGATTGAACTAGGTATTGGATACCGACGATCGAATCTCGGGCAAGTAACATACCGATGACAAAGGGAACAACGTATGTTGTTATGCGGTTTGACCGATAAAGATCTTCGTAGAATATGTAGGAACCAATATGGGCGTCCAGGTCCCGCTATTGGTTATTGACCGAGAATGGTTCTAGGTCATGTCTACATAGTTCTCGAACCCGTAGGGTCCGCACGCTTAACGTTACGATGACAGTTTTATTATGAGTTTATAAGTTTTGATGTACCGAAGTTTGTTCGGAGTCCCGGATGTGATCACGGACATGACGAGGAGTCTCGAAATGGTCGAGACATAAAGATTGATATATTGGAAGCCTATGTTTGGACATCGGAATGGTTCCGGGTGAAATCGGGATTTTACCGGAACACCGGGGGGTTACCGGAACCCTCCCGGGGGTTAATGGGCCTTAGTGGGCCA
>NW_021188048.1:0-564 GCF_002162155.2 Triticum dicoccoides
GGCGCGAGCGCCCGCGGGGTGCGGCCAAGGAGGCAGGGCCAAGCACTCCCAGGAGAAGCGGAGACGACGGCTACGGGCGTGGCCAGCGGACGGCCGGAGCGCGACACGCGTGTGCGCGTGCGGGGCATGGCAGAGTGCGGGTGAGGCGCGCGCGAACTCGGGCCCGGGTCGGCGCGAGCGAGCGTGATGAGCGCGCACAACGTGAGTCGGAGCGGGACAGGCAAAGAGAGGAGGCCGAGGGCCTCACCGGTAGTGTAGGGTCTGGGAAAATGGGCGCGGTGAGGTTCGGGGAGGCCGACGGGGACGACACGGCAGAGCGGGAGGCAGTCCGGTGGGGGAGGGCGAAGCAGGCCGGCGAGGAAGCTCCAGTCGCCGGCGCGGTCCAGGCGGCAACGCGCGTGCGAGCCCGATCCGATCTGGATCGGGGGTGGACGGTTGAGGAGACGGTGTGGGGAGGCGACGAGGAGGCGCCGGCGGAGACGGGCGGCGCCGGCCGGCGACGGGTGTAGGGATGAGGCGGCGGTGTCGGGGTGCCGTTTTCCCCAATCCAGATCGGGGGGAGCG
>NW_021188049.1:0-2079 GCF_002162155.2 Triticum dicoccoides
AAAATGACCAAGACTCCGTTCTCCGGAACAATCGAGCGAGCAACCAACTTATTGGAAATCATACATACTGATGTGTGTGGTCCAATGAGCGTTGAGGCTCGCGGAGGATATCGTTATGTTCTCACTCTCACTGATGACTTAAGTAGATATGGGTATGTCTACTTGATGAAACACAAGTCTGAGACCTTTGAAAAGTTCAAGGAATTTCAGAATGAAGTAGAGAATCAACGTGACCGAAAAATAAAGTTCTTACGATCAGATCGTGGAGGAGAATATTTAAATCACGAATTTGGTACGCACTTAAGGAAATGTGGAATCGTTTCACAACTCACGCCGCCTGGAACACCTCAGCGTAATGGTGTGTCCGAACGTCGTAATCGCACTCTATTGGATATGGTGCGATCTATGATGTCTCTTACCGATTTACCGCTATCATTTTGGGGATACGCTCTAGAGACAGCTACATTCACTTTAAATAGGGCTCTGTCTAAATCCGTTGAGACGACACCGTATGAATTATGGTTTGGGAAGAAACCTAAGCTGTCGTTTCTAAAAGTTTGGGGATGCGATGCTTATGTCAAGAAACTTCAACCTGAAAAGCTCGAACCCAAGTCGGAAAAATGCGTCTTCATAGGATACCCTAAGGAAACCATTGGGTATACCTTCTACCTTAGATCTGAAGGCAAGATCTTTGTTGCCAAGAACGGATCCTTTCTGGAAAAAGAGTTTCTATCGAAAGGAGTAAGTGGGAAGAAAGTAGAACTCGATGAAGTACTACCTCTTGAACCGGAAAGTAGTGCAGCTCAGGAAAATGTTCCTGTGGTGCCTACACCGACTGGAGAGGAAATTAATGATGATGATCAAGGTACTTCGGATCAAGTTGCTACTGAACTTCGTAGGTCCACAAGGACACGTTCCACACCAGAGTGGTACGGCAACCTTGTCGTGGAAATCATGTTGTTAGACAACGGTGAACCTTCGAACTATGAAGAAGTGATGGCGGGCCCAGATTCCAACAAATGGCTTGAAGCCATGCAATCCGAGATAGAATCCATGTATGAAAACAAAGTATGGACTTTGACAGACTTGCCTGATGATCGGCGAGAGATAGAAAACAAATGTATCTTTAAGAAGAAGACGGACGCGGATGGTAATGTTACCATCTATAAAGCTCGACTTGTCGCTAAGGGTTATCGGCAAGTTCAAGGGGTTGACTACGATGAGACTTTCTCTCCCGTAGCGAAGCTGAAGTCCGTTCGGATCATGTTAGCAATTGCCGCATACTATGATTATGAGATATGGCAGATTTACGTCAAAACGGCATTCCTTAATGGCTATCTTAAGGAAGAACTATATATGATGCAACCGGAGGGTTTTGTCGATTCTAAGAATGCTAACAAGGTATGCAAGCTCCAGCGATCCATTTATGGGTTGGTGCAAGCATCTCGGAGTTGGAACATTCACTTTGATGAGATGATCAAAGCGTTTGGGTTTATGCAGACTTATGGAGAAGCCTGTGTTTACAAGAAAGTGAGTGGGAGCTCTGTAGCATTTCTCATATTATATGTAGATGACATACTTTTGATGGGAAATGATATAGAACTTTTGGACAGCATTAAGGCATACTTGAATAAGTGTTTTTCAACGAAGGACCTTGGAGAAGCTGCTTACATATTAGGCATCAAGATCTATAGGGATAGATCGAGACGCCTCATAGGTCTTTCACAAAGCACATACCTTGATAAGATATTGAAGAAGTTCAATATGGACCAGTCCAAGAAAGGGTTCTTGCCTGTATTGCAAGGTGTGATATTGAGCTCAACTCAATGCCCGACCACGGCAAAAGATAAAGAAGAGATGAGTGTCATCCCCTATGCCTCAGCCATAGGATCTATTATGTATGCCATGCTGTGTAACAGACCTGATGTAAACCTTGCCGTAAGTTTGGTAGGAAGGTACCAAAGTAATACCGGCAAGGAACACTGGACAGCGGTCAAGAATATCCTGAAGTACCTGAAAAGGACAAAGGACATGTTTCTCATCTATGGAGGTGACGAAGAGCTCGTCGTAAAGGGTTAC